>NC_050452.1:35127335-35269835 GCF_903995425.1 Onychomys torridus
ACTACAGGGTCCCATAGAACTTAGACCATAACACTTAGAACTTGTCTATGGACGGAGTCCGCTTTCCTTGAGTGAGAGCTGAAGTGGGCTAATCTCCACTCTTCCCTTCTTGGCTGCTGGCGCTGGAGGGGATGTACTTCTTGACGAGCTCCAGAGTCAGTAAAACTCCAAGATAAGTACATTAGTCACCTTTCTTGTCGCTGGGGCAAAAGTACTGTCACGGGCAACTGTCACAAATCCTTAAGGAAGGAACTGTGTCTAGTGACTTCTAGATCCGGAGGGATTTTACTTCATCAAGTCAGGAGACATGGAGGAGTGCTCAATGGCTGTGCACAGGAGATCAAAGCTTGTTCACTACATGAAGGAGCACTCAGTGCCTGGGCACATGGGACCAAAGCTCATTCACCAAGAAGTAGAAAATTGGACCAGAAGCAGGGCCCGCAAGGCCCGCCCCCAGTGAGCCACTTCCCCCAGCCAGACTCTGCCTCTTAAAGGTTCCCCCAAGCAGTGCCCCAAGCTGGAGACCAGGTTATCAGACACAAGGCCGGTGAGGACATGGCACATTCATACCACAACTACGTGCTGGATGCTGAAGCTGTGCTCCTGCATGGTTCAGGGATGTTTTTATGAATGAGTGGGTCTCTCAGTAATGAATTGGTCTCATAGATATCATTTCTGTACCCTGAGGCCTATTCCCTTTTTTCAGCACACTCTGTGTCAAAGCTTGGTATAATACAGGCTCTGCCTTGATTCACAAGGACACGGGGAAATCCAAGACCTGTTCCAGACATAAATGAGAGGCACTGGGGCAGTAGAAGATAAACCTTAACAGGCGAGGGCTGGGAGTCCAGCTGCACGGTCAACGGCAACACGAACTCAGATGCACTTGGCGCTGGACTCACAGGTCTGGTCAAGCAGGGATGTGAAGTGGTCTTCTTGGCAAATATTTGAGAGCCTGGTCTCACTCTGTTTTGTTACTATAACGGAAAATCCCAGAGTAATTTGCAAAACAACAATGCTTTATTTTGCTTTGCAGTGCTGAAGACTAAGGGGGTTCAAGGTCAAGGGGTTGCAGCTGGTGAGATCCTCATTGCATCACACAGCAAGACAAAATTCCCTACCTCACGTCTCCTCTTTTAGAAACAGTCACATGGGGTGAGGGCCCCACCCTTACAGCCTTCTTTAACCTAAGTCATCTTCCAAAGATCCCATTTCCAAATATCACAGCCAGTAGACTCCACCCTCCTAATACTCATTGGTGGAGACTGATTTTGTTATGACTTTGGATAAGTACATTCGAAACAGAAATATTCGATTGGGGTCGGGGAGAATGAAGGAAGGGAGAGGAAAGAGGGGGGATAAGAAGTACCTGATGTATGTCAGAGAAAGATCAGAGAGCTAGATCCAGTCCCTGGAAGAGGAGATTGCAGCCGGAGAAGAAGCCCAAGGTCCTGGATGACCAGGGATCAGGCACAGCCTCGAGCCACAGAAGAACAGAGATGGAACCTGGGAAATGCAGAGGAGCTGAAACCCTGGGAAGTGGGCAAGCCAAAATCTCTCCAAGGACAGAGAGGGAGGTGGGCTGCAAGGTGCTGGGTGGGAGAAAGAAAGTACCCTTCACCACAACTCAGCCCTCGTAACCTCTACCTCTCTAGTCTAGTGAGGACATGGCTGGCTCCAGGCACAGCGGTCCGGGTTCATGCCGGTATGGGGTAGAGACGGATGCAGGGACATACACAGTAAGCTCTTAATGATGGGAGTGGGGGCAGGGTGGTTGCAGCTGGTGTCTAAATCTGTTACTGTGTATTAGTTTATTGTCTGAAGCAGGACTCTCTGGAGAACAAAAGTTCCTTAAACGATTATTAAAACTAATGATTAGGTCTAGGGATGGAGCACTTGCCTAGCATGAGTAAGCCCATAGGTTCGATTCCCAACACAGGAAAAAAAAAAAGCATCAACATATCAAATCAAAATTAAAAAAAAAAACTAAATACAGACTCTTTTTGTTTATTCCAAAACTATTTATGTAGTTTACCTCTAAGATAACACTGCTCCCAGGAATGGGTGGCTTTAAATGGAGAATAATGAATTTATGTTGCCCTGCTCTCTCAATCCAGGAGGCTGAGGGTAGCAGACCCACTGCTGGGTCCATCCCCTCCACAACCAGAGCTGCCTGGCAAGTCAGTGATCTTCAACCCCATGACAGCTTCTCACCACACACCTGCCACACTCTGCTTCTTCCCCTGAGGGGTTCTCATACACAGAGTGACCTCTGATGCCAGGAACGGCCCCAAAGCACCAGTATACAAGTCTCCTGGGAAGCAAAGATTAATTAGCAGGGATGACAGTTCTCCAGCGGCTTCTCCACACCTCGATGTTTGCTGGTGGGTCACTCCAAAAGGCTCCGCAAGCTTCCTTGGGGATCTCTTGCAGGACCCAGCTGACTGGCCCTCAACAGACACTCATACATTAATGTGCCTTTCACTGGCCTCTCTCTTCCTGCTCTCAAACAAACCACCTTCATCGGAGCCTTGTCTTCCAGTCTTTGAAGAGACCCATCTCAGACAGCAAATGAACCTCTCTTCAAACATGTAGTCAAGCCAGGGCTAACAGCTCGCACTTGGTCTTCTCATGCTCAGGAGGCTGAGGCAAAAGGATGGCTGAGAGTTCAAGGCCACGCTGGCCTACATAGTGAGATCCTTATTTAAAAGACAAAAATTACGTCCATTAAAGTTCTATTGATTGTTGAGGACACAGCGTTAAATAAGCTAAAATCCCTACTCAAGAGAAAAAGGAAAAACGCACAGGGTTAAGATCAAGTCCCAAAGCCTTGCATTTGGCCCACAGCTGGCTTCTTTAATTTTCTTACTGAAGGGTAGTGGGGTGAGTGCATCATCTGCATCCCTGGTCCATCTCTCTGACTGATGACGGGCATCACCCAGTGGGTTTATCACATACCACACACACACACACACACACACACACACACCATGCTGGGCATACAGATAGACAAAGCTCCTTATAGCAGACAAATGAAGCCATGCAATCCATTTAAGCCTAGTGGTTTAGTGGACCATGGAACCTGCAAGCATCCAGGTGCGTGAGCCAATTCTCTTAAAGGAAGGAGTCTACCTGGAGAAGATGAAGTTGGCAAAAGACAGCAAGGTGTCCATTACCCAGCCCAGCCTCACACCGGGTCCCTTCTAAGCCCCAGAGCCCGCAGATAAGGTCAAAGGATTGATTTTCTCAGGAGCATGTGTTGCTTTAAGACCACTGTGAATGACGGGCCAGAGGTGGTGAGGGGCAGCTGAGGGCTACAGGGCTCTGCTGAAGCCAGCTGCAGGGACTGGCACTGCTCTAGTACCACAGGGCTTACAGCTGTGCAGCGCCAAGAAACGGCAGAGCAGGGCCACAGAGGTGTGGTCCCAGAAGAACCCGCAGAGATGAGGATGCAGAGCCAGTCTCTCAAAGCCGGGAAACAGTGATACATAACACCAAGGGGCCAGGGAGGTGAGGACTGGGGCTGCAGCTGAGCTGCTGTTATCTGTGTCAGGGGGGTCACTAAGATGCAGCAGGACCTCCAGCATGTGGTGAAGGTGAAATCTGAGTTACTCTTATCGGGGTGACCCTACTTGTACCCAGAGCTGAGAAGTGCGAATTTCGGTTGTTAGAACGTTCTGGGCCCGTGCTACAGACACGGGGTTGCCCTTTAGAGCTGTGGAAATAAACTCCAGGAAGAAACCTCCTCAGGCCAGCAGACAGTAGCCGTTACTGCCGAGGAGCCACAGCCCTACAGCATGAGTGGTGTCATTTCTGGTTGGGAAAATAATGGTGGGGTCTTCTGGAACGTGCAAAACAGAGTGGGGGGAAGGTCACAGGAGGTTAGGTGTGGCTGGAACACACAGACACAAACTGAACATGGTTGGAAAGATAAGGGGTCCTTTCTCAACACATGCATTCCCCCACAGAACGGCTTGAGTGGCCTCAGCCTGGCAGCAGGCACCCCCAGAGAAAGACGGTGTGATCATGGGGCGTGTCTAAATGGAGAGTTGCTTTTGGCAGAGGCTGGCTCACTATGCAGACTGGAGCTGAGCAAGGTCAAAAGAGGGCTCAGTTAGGAGTGATTCTCTATGATTGTCCCTTTGTTCCTCTGCCCACATCTGTTTGCCACAGCTTCTCTTTTGCTCTGTGCCTTCCCCACATCACCTCCGGGCACATTTACCCAAAGGGACACTTAGCAAGAGGTTGGAGGGAGGGAAGGGACGCTAGCTACTTTCTTGTACTGTCCAGCCTCTGCCCGAAACCACGGGAGAAAAGCTGCCTTCCATGCTAGCACCCATCAAACACTGCGGCCATCCCCTTGTGCTCTGAGGGCATGGTGGCAATGGCTCTCTGCTGTGGCTAGGTCACCCTGATACCCCAAATTCTGTTGGCTTGCTTCACCTGCACACATTCTCCAGGCAAGCCGCTTGGGTGAGTCCTCACTACCTCGGGACCCTGACTGATTCGGGAAGTCATTGTTGACACAAATGCACGCTGTGGGGATTGACACAAAACCGAGGTAGGAGTGGAGACAAATAGAGCTCTCTGGCAGGTAAGAGCAAGGCACTAATTAGACATAGGAGAGTCCATTTGCTGCCTACTAGTGTGTAACAAGTCACCACAGCTAGAGGCCTTAAAACAACACATCCTGTCCTCTTTAGTTTTTCTGTGCCCAGAGGAATCCAGACATGGCTTAATGGGATTCTGGGTTTTAGGAACATCCAGGAGACTGCCATCAGGCTGTTCCCAGGAGCCGAGGTCCCTTATGAAGGTTCAAGGGTGGGATACTCACTTTCAAGGTCGTGTGGTTGGTGGAAGACGTCGGCGGGACTGGGGCTTCCATTCCTTGTTGCCAGCTCATTGGATCCTGCCCTCTGTTCCTGGTAAGCATGCTGGAATACTTGGTCAAAATCTGTAAAAGAGTTCTGTCAAGACAACCTCATGTGGTGGGGGTACACACCAATGATCCCAGGGATTGGTAGGCTGATGTGGAGTGATAGAGAGTTCGAGACCAGCCTGGGCTACATAGTGAAGTATATGTAAGTACAATTATATACTCTAATTAATATGGTGACAGCCATAGATCCTGTCCACAACTCACAGAGTGAGGAGGGAATTACACAAGAGTGTGAGCCCCTGGATTTGGGGGTCACTAGAACCATTCCACATAGGAGGAGGGGACTCTAGAAATCTATACTTCAAAAATTGTGCCGTTTATCAAGCAGGTGAGTTAAAGAACAAACGGATGGAGTTGGGGGGAGGGCTGTGGTTCACTGGGCCAGTGGAGGTCAGAACAGGCTGTCTCCCACAGATTCAGAATTGACCTCCACCCAGAGGAAAGGGCAGGCTTGGAAGCTTATGTATTTGCCAGGAAACAAAACAAAAACCAAACCAGAGACCAAATCTCTGTAGAAAAGATAAAGAGGAAGAAAACACATTTATCTTTCCAGGACCTGGAACTGCATATTTTACAGGTGAGTTTCCATGTCTACTGAAAGGGGACAAGAGCCAGAACAATGTCTCAAGTCCTGACTTTATCCCCTAATGAAAGGAGTTGGGCTCCCCTTGAGAAAATGGGGTACTACTTCCGTGGGCCTTCTGGGAGCATTTGCATGAGAGCTATGAATTCAGAGTGAAGTGGTTAAGAGGCTGAGGAGCATGGGGTTGGGAGACCATGTGGGCCACATGGAGGCAGGGGGTCTGGAAACTTGTTCACACCCCACTGACTGGCTTCTCTGCTCTGTCTCCAGGCCTCAATCATGCGGGCGTCAGGACTGTCAGGAGGACCACAGAACAGTGTGGATGGCACCACTGGAGACAATGGATAAGGAAGTGAGATGTAGGCCCCAGCCTGTTAGCTTGTGGGTGAACCTGCCTCATCCACCAAGGCAAGTAGGATTTGCCTCAAAGATGCCCGCTCTGTTGCCAATGCCACCCCTGCTCTGATGTACAAAGCAGGAGTAGGTCAAGGGGTAAGTGAACTACCCTAAGTCCCTGACTGTGACAGAGCCTCAAGCCTGCTAATATTGTGACATTTTCCACCATTATTTGTATATGCATTTAACAAATATGTCCTGATACCATTTTTTCTCTTTTGTATGTATGTGTGAACAGGGTGTGTGTGTGTGTGTGTGTGTGTGTGTGTGTGTGTGTGTGTGTGTGTGTGTGTGTAGAAGTGCATGTGTGCCAGTGTACATCCAGAGGTCGGAGAATATCAGAGATTATGTTTTTTTCTTCTATCTCAACTGAGATAGAGCCCTCTTTGGGTTCAATGCTGCACAAGGCTAGCTGGCCCAGGAACTTCTGGGAATTCACTAGAGGCAACCAGAATAGCCCATCAGCACCCCCATGGTGGCTCATAAGCATCTATAGCTCCAGTTCCAGGGAACCTGACACCCTCTTCTGACCACTGTGGGCACCAGGCATGCACATGGTGCACAGACATACATGTAGGCAAAACACCCATGTAGCAGGAATCTTAGAATGTCTTATTAATAAAATCAAACCTGAGGTAGGTATTAGGGTGAACGCTGGAAGATCAGAGAAGCAGAACAAGCCACAGCTTCCTTGCCTCACTGATGCTGTTTTCTCAGACTGCAAGCTTCTGTGTCCTCATCCAAATGAATCTCAGCTGAACTGCTGCTCCAAAGCCTGAATGCTTAACCAGCCAAATGCTTCTAGTTTCTGGTCTTCACGCCTTATATATCTTTTCTGGTTTCTGCCATCACTCCCTGGGATTAAAGGCTCGCTTTCTGGAATTAAAGGTGTGAGTCACCACACCTGGCTATTCCAATGTGACCTTGAACTCACATAGATCTGCCTGGCTCTCCCTCCTGAGCACTGGGATTAAAGGTATGTGCTACCACTGCCTAAGCTCTATGTTTAATATTGTGGCTGTCCTGTTCTCTGACCCCAGATAAGTTTATTAGCGTGCACAATATTTTGGGGAACACAATACCACCACACACTCAAACACATAAATAAAAATTTTTAAGTTAAAAAAAAAAGTTTATAGTCTTCAGAGTCTCAGGAGGCTCTGGGCGCCTGTCAGCACATCTATTTCTCTGGTGTACATGTGTTTACCTATAGCCAGGCTCACTGTACATGGTTCCCATCAGACCAGAAATATTGAGAAGACCACTGTCCTCTGCATCTCCTCCTGTTTTCCTCCTCTTAGTAGAAGACCTCACTGTAATGTCTTAGCAGGTCAGCCAGCTGGGTTAAACTTTGGTAAGGACCATTTCCTCCAAGCATGGCCACATGACCAAGTTTATGCAGCAGAAAAAGGCGTGAAGGCAACATCTGTAACTTCCCTAGGAGGAAACAACTAGTATTGGCCACTCTCCCCTTCCCTGGGCTAGCAGGTGAGTACAGTGAGTTGCTGTAGCTTTTAGCTGGTGGATAAATGTGCTACCCAGTGGGCTGGAGGGATGGCTCAGGGGTTAAGAGAGCCTGCTGCATGATTGCAGGGATCAGAGTTCAGATCCCTGTGTAACAAGCTGGGTGTCCTGTGTGTGACTGTAACCCTTGCTCCAAGAAGGACAGAGACAGGAGAATCTCTGAGGCTTGCTAACTTCCAGCCTAGCCACGAAAACACAAGTCCCCAACCCAGGACTATATATATATCAGATGGGTGTGGCCACACGTATACCTTCCTACTCCACAGGTGGGTGGGGAGAATCAGATATGCCGTGATGAGTCGAGAGAAGGAACCAGCTCTTGCCGGAGACACCTGTGATCCTGTTTCTAAGGTAGCTCCTTCAGTGCACCAACTTGAACTTTATACATGTTTACCAGTTTGAGCAGGGGGCAGTGACCCCATTGATACGATGCATGACAATTACGCACAAAATCCTAGGTTTGATTCCCCAGCACGACAGAAACTGGGCATAGTGGTGAATGCCTGTGCTCCCAGGATTTAGGAGGTAGAAGCAGGGAGATTAGTGGTTTAAAGACAGTCTCAGCTACACAGTGAGTTGGAGGCTAACCTGGGATGCAGGAGCCATTGACTCAAAAAGAAAAAGGTTAATTTTATTGGATGACGCATGCACACTTCATACGATTGCTCTGAACATCTTAGACTTTGCCTAGCATGGGTCAACACACACGTTGTGCAAGCATTAACTTATCCATGAATATTTATCTTCTTGGAGCCAAGACAAAAGCTACAAACAAGACAACAATCTCCACCCACCTTCCCACCACCCACGCCCAGTCTTTCTTTGCGTGGATGCAACAAGCCCAGGGAAGTAAGGCAGCAGCCGCTCCAGGGAGTCTCAGAAGGGACAAGATTTTTGCACTGGAAGTCACAGAGTCAAAATTATCCAGATTGTCTGCTGACCCCCTCCAGAGGTGCCCTGCCCTTTGCTCTGCTCTCTGGTTCATTTTAGCTGCAGAGCTTTCACATAAACGCTGACTCTCCTTTCCTGATTACCCCTTTAATCAGATCCACTCTATCCCCACCTCCTTGATCTCTCCTCTCAAATACAGTCGCTAATGATGTGTGCATGTGCCAGACTTGAACAAATGTTGAGCTGCGAACTACTGCGCCTGTTAATTCTATCCTCGGCTCACACGGGTGGGATCCTCGAGTGCTGGCAGATGCTGCCTCCCCGGGGCTTCCGCGCCCAGTCACCCGCTTTCCTGATGAGGAAGGAGGGGAACATTTCTCCCGTGACTACCATTTGAATAAAATTTATTGTGCTCAGAGAAAGATGTGCAACTACAGAAAGGTATTGATGGACAGTAGCCTAAATGAATTGAGGTCCTCAACAACCAACTCTGTAGAAGACCTCTTCTACGCAGCCAGAGTATCTAACGAGGCTCCGTGCACAGTCCAGAAGAATCATCACAAGAAAGCAAACAATTGAGCAAACCATAGCACTGAAGAGCCAGGGTACCACAAACAGATCCTTGATTCTGAATCCAAGCAGGTGACTCCTTGGCCTGTGTAAAGCTAGAAGTCTAGTAACACATTATTTGTTTGTGGGCTGCTGGTATTTATTGAGTTAGTAAAAAAAAAATTATGCCACTAAAATCGCACATAGTGCTTGGTAAGTGCGACATTGATGTTTGCTGGGTTTGTGGTGATAATGGTGAATTTCACTCTGCCAGGTTCCCAGCTGAGTCTGTCGCTGACTTCCCTTTGCCCCACCATTGCCCTTGTGTTTGTATATAATTATTTTATAGATGTGTTTATATAATTTGTATATTTATATGTGTGTTTATATCATGTTATTTTTATTTTAGCATAACAACATTTAATTGCACCAGTATCTCATCAACCATCAGACATTGTGATCCTGTCGGCCACTTCCACCTGTCAGCAGGAGGCTCTTCCACTAATGGCTCCACAGCTTCTGCTGCAACATTATTTCTTTCCAGATTTAGTTCATTTTCAGTCTGAAGAATCATCTCTCCTACTTCACTACCCTGAAGCATGTCTTCTAGTTTTTTAATACCTGGTTCCACGTTGACTTTACCCAACTTCTCAGTGGTAATCTGTTCTGTGTATTTTCTCCTACAAGCTGCATTTTCAGGGAACTACTCCAGAAAAAGGAAAATCTTTGTATACAGTATTGCTGGCCTCTTGTGCAGAGTGTCCCACATAGCCAATCCCACCAGGCCAGTGGTACCTGGAGCCCAAGGCACACAGCCCTCTATTTTTTGAGATTATAATTACATAACTTTCTCTTCCAAACCCTCTCTATATATACACCTTCTCCAACTCTCTTTCAAATTCATGGCCTCTCTTTTCTTTAGTTGTTGTTACATACATAGCTGTTGTATTCATATGTGTTATCCTAAATTTATAAATACAACCTGCTCAGCCTATATATTGTTACTTGTATGTATGTTTTCAGGGCTGACCATTTGGTATTGAACCACCAATTGGTGTGCTGTTCCCTGGGGAAGCCTGTTTCTCCTGCTTTCAGAATTCCTTAGCTGCCTGTAGTTCCTTGTGTATGGTTGAGGCTTTCTGAGTTTTCCCACTCCATGTTAGCATAGCTATTGGCCACCTTCCTTGTTCAGGTCGTGTCTAGGCAGCCATGTTGGTGAGACAGCATGAATGTGGCTTCTATAGCTATATCCAGAGCATATAAAGAACAACCAGGAGTCAAAAAGAAAAAAAAAATAACCTATTCAAAAATGGCCTAGAGTATTGACAGAGAGTTCTCCAAAGAAGAAAAAACAGCTAAGAAATATTTCAAAACTGTTCATCATCCCTAGCAATTAGGGAAATACAAATCAAAACAACTTTGGGATTTCATCTTACTCCAGTCAGAAGGGTAAAGATCAATAAAGCAACAGACAGCAAGTGCTGCAGGGTATGTGGGCAGCCCTCTCTCACTGCTGGTGGGATTGCAGACTAGTCCAGCCACTCTGGAAATCAGTGTGGAGACCACTCAGAACACTAAAAATGTGGCGATACAACCCAACTATACCACTCTTCGGCATACACCCAAAGGACTCAACGTCTTACTCCACAGATACTCAGTCATGTTCACTGCTGCTCTAGTCACAATAGCTAGAAAATGGAAGCAACCTAAATGTCCCTCAGCTGACAAAGAGATGATAGAGATGTGGAACACATACACTGTGGGACGCTCTTCAGCTGCAAAGAAGAATGAAATCATGAGATTTGCAGGTAAATGGATGGACTAGGAAAGATCACATTTAGGTGATGTAATCCAGACCAGAGAGACAAATATTTGTCCTTATACCTGCAGAAAGTGAAGTCCTCACCTCTCATCAAGGAAACTTCTCTTTGCAACAGAGACCATTATAGAGAGCCACAACCAATGAAAACGCAGAGTTGTGGAGCCCAGTCTGAGTGGATATGTCTAAGCACTCCTCCTGCACCCGAGGCCCAGGGATCATTGCAGAAGAGGGGGTGGAGAGACTGTAAGAGCCAGAGGATTGGGGAGTTTGCTGGGAGATGCCCTGTGTCTCTAGAGCAGGGAATGGATGGAGGGCCTTGGGACTGTCTTCCACGTCTGCCTGAGTTTCTGACTTTGCTCTTATCCTTATATAGCTTTTCCACAAGTACCTTCCATTTTATTATTGTTTATTTCAGTTACCTGTAGAAGTCACAGGTGGTGGCTCACACCTGGAATCCCAGCACTCAGGAGACTAAGACAGGAAGATTACCATAAATTCAAAGCCAGCTTGGGCTGTGTTAAGTTCCAGGCTAGCCTGGCCTACAGAGTGAAACCCTGTCTCAGGTCCACCCCAAGTCCCATGTAGAAAAAGAAAAAAGTAATGCCAGAAATAAATGTCCCAAAGGGCAGTGGTTATTTTTGAAGGACGGGACTGGATTAACTTTTGTCTTTTTTGACTGATCAAAATTTTGTTTTAATATAGGCATAGCCAAGGACTTTCTGAATAAGACCCCAGATATCTCAGGAAGTAATATAAAGAACTGACAAATGGGATTGTGTGAAACTAAAAAGATTCTGTAGAGCAAAGGAAATAATTCTCGGAAGAGAGATGGGCCACAGAGCAGGGGAAATCACTGCCAGCTATTCATCCAACAGGGGACTGCTACCCAGAATATATGAAGGACTCAAAAGTAATACCAAAAGAAGAATAATCCAGTCAATAAGGGAGCAGATAAATTCAGAAGACAGGTCTCAAAAGGAGAAATACTGATGTCCAATAAATACATGAAAAAAAATCCTCGGCATCTTCTTCAGGAAGATGCAGATCAGAACTACACAAATTCTGTCTGCAGTCAGAGCGGCTATCACAAGGGAAACAACAAAAGCCTGAGACAGTGAAGGGGGAAGGACCCTTATCCATTGCTGGAGAGACAGAGATGACACCAGACACCGTAGACAGCAGGAAGGACAGTCCTCAGAAAACTAAAGATAGAACAGTCCAGCTGCGCCATTCCTGGCCTACCCAAGAAGGAGTCAAAGTTGGAATGCAGTAGAAACACCTGCACATCCATATCCATGTTTGTGTCGTCAGTGTTCACAGAAGCCCCGACGTGGAATCAGCCTGCGTGTCCATTACCAGATGAACAGAGAAAGACAATGAATGGTGTGTTGTTTACTCATAAGGAACAAAGCTGTGTGGATGAAAGACAATGAGCTGGAGATGGTTGTGTTGAGTGAATCAGACTCAGGCAGACAAACGCCATGTTTCCTCTCATATGCAGAGTCTAGTTTTTTTAAAGACTTCATGGAAGAGAGATTATTTAGAAAAAGTAAATGGAGGGGGGAATGAGACCAAGAGAAGGAAATGAGGTAAATATGATCCAAGTGTCACATGCATATATGAAAATGTCATAATGTTTTGAACAATTGATGCGCATTAATCATTTTTAAGTTTGATTTATATGTCTGATGCATTAAGCATTAGCCACCCATTTATAGCTAGACATTTTTTGCTCCTTCCAAATGTCACCACAGTTAGCATCAACTTATCTATGATAAATAATGAATTGGGTCTCAATGGCACATCCACACCTAGACTGCTCAGGTGGTCAACTTTATTATATATCCAAATATGAAAGCACTGTGAAGCTATTGCTTTGCCTAGACTCACACACACACACACACACACACACACACACACACACACACACACACACACAAATGAACAGCAAGCTGACTCCTGTGTTTTACAGTGAATACAAGTGAGTTATCTTGAGCAATAAAATGGTAGCCATTAAAACAGCAGTTGGAGTTGTGCCAAACTTCTCTGCAGTCCTCAACCCTCTGATAGTGTTACTGGAACAGAAGAGATGAAAATCCGTTTGGGGGTCATTCTGGAGGTTTGCATCTGGCATGCTCATCTAGCGATGGCCTTTCTACTGAAGCAGTGTGTCCTCCTTCTGAAGCTGTGCAGAGAACCACATAGCAAGACACGGAAAACATGGATGTGTCTAGACCTATTTTTCTGTGATCTGCAAATTTCTAAGCCTAAGAGTGTGTGTGTGTGTGTGTGTGTGTGTGTGTGTGTGTGTGTGTGTGTGTTTATTTACAGTTTCTATTTGTTCTCTTCCTAAAATAACTTAGAAAACTTCATCAGACCATATTAACAAGAAATCAGAGTTGAGTCTGGTGGCACAGGCTTATAATCCTACCTACTCAGGAGGCTGAGGGAGAAGGATCTTAAGTTCAAAGCCTGCCTGAGCTGCAGAGTGAGTTCAAGGACAGCCTGAGCAACTTAGTGAGACCCTGTCTAAAAGTAAAAAGGAGCTGGGACTACAGAGAAGGATGGTGTTGGTCTAGCATGTGTGAGGTCCTGGGTTCAGTTCCTCATTATTGGGTTCAATTCATCAGCACTGCAAAGAAAAAGAGAAAAATAGAAAAGTAACCCAGGAACTCAATGGAGAGTTGATGTTACGGCTGCTGTCTGTTGAAGGTCATTGCCAGGCCTTGAGCTATGCTTGGCCTGTGTGATGCCTAAACCCAAGCATAGTCTCATGTACTATTCTATGTATAGAATAAAGGTGAGTATATATTACAAACCATTTGAAATTATAATCAGTTATGAGTAACAGCAAACACAACACTATCTTCTGTAGGAATGCAGTGTTTACATTTTAGGTGGCTTTGTGAGGTACTTATGGACTGAGCATTTATATCAGGATCCTGCTAACCTGAAAAGTCTACTGGAAAGATAGCATAGATTTGATGGATTGTGTTAAAAGGGAAGAAAACAGAGATTCCAACTCTCTCTAGCGTGACTTCTCTAAGGTGGGCTTTAAGAGCTCAATAATTCTGTGGGGATTGGAAGTCCTTGCCAGTCAGTCTACAAAGTACACATCTTAAGCTTCTCATGGATGATGAGAAGGATGCATTTGTCATCTCAATGTCCTATGTCCAATTTGTAACTTGTTGCTATGATTGAAACATAAGAGGAACAAAACAGAATTGTATGAAATGTAATGGAACCTCTCATTAGTTATATGATACCAAAATAATGCCCTGCAACCTACTGCCTTATAATTTAGTGGCTTGATTACATACTTTTATGTTGGTATGACAAAAATACCCATCAGTGTGCTGGGCATAGTGGCACACACCTTTGATCCTAGCACTCTAGAGGCAGAGGCAGGAAGATCTCTGTAGGTTTGAGGCAATCCTGATCTGCATTACAAATTCCAGGACAGGGCTGTATAGAGACCCTTTCTCAAACAAGCAAAACAACAAATATCTGATAGCTGGGCTAAAGAGATGACTCATAAGATAAGGGCACTGGCTATCCTTCCAGAGGACCAGGGTTTAATCCCAAAACCCACATGGTGGCTCATAGCCATCTATAAATCACTCTTAAGGGATCTGATGGCATCTTCTGGCTTCTATGAGCACAAGGCGTGCACATGGTACACAGACATACATGCAGGCGAAACACTAGTTCACATAAAATAATAAATAAGTAACTAAACTGTTTTTTGAATACCTGACTGAAACGACATAAGGAAGGCAGGGTCTACTCTGGCCCATGGCTTCGCTGGCCCCAGTTCACCATGGAAAGGAAGGCTGGGTAGAAGTATTCCTAGCCACAGTGGTGGGAACGTGTGGCAGGGACTCTTCACAATGTAGTGGAGCAGAAGCAGAGCACTTGCCAAAGCATAGGCCAGCTGATGGTTGGAAGTAGACTGGGTCTCAACTGCTCTGTCATGATCTTCATCCATAGGTTCTCTCACCCTCCAGTGGTCCAACCCAGCAGTTCACAGATAGTCGGACAGTGTCCCATGAGTGAGAATGCATGTGCACACATGTGCACACAACCTGAGGCGTTCCAGACTCATAACAAAACCCTTCTAGCTCTACTATACCCATCCACCAAAGCATATCATGAACCAGGCCAGGTTCCATGAATGGGAAGAGCCACACAGTCATTTAATGGAGGGTATGCCCACAGGGATGGGCAGAAGGAAAGAACCATATTGTTTTTGGGGTTTTCGAGACAGGGTTTCTCTGTAGCTTTGGAGCCTGTCCTGAACTAGCTCCGTAGACCAGGCTGGCCTCGACTCACAGAGATCCACCTGCCTCTGTCTCCCGAGTGCTGGGATTAAAGGCGTGTGCCACCACCGCCGGCCCCTTTTTTTAAAATTTTTTTTTCTTCTTGACCCAAGATTCTCTTCACATCACAAAAAAGAACCATATTCTTAATCAACCTGCCTCAAACTTGAAACATGATGAGATGTGAAATGAGAGACACTGATTAGGAAATATGTTTCACTGTTGTAATAATTCTGAGATGGTGTAAATCATAAAATAGAAAGAAAAAAATTTAAGTCCAAGACGTAAAACTCATAAGCACATCAGATCTTGATCCTCTTCTGTGCCTCTAAGGATTTTGTCCTTGAAGGACAAACCCCCTTGATTCCTGATGATGCTGTGGAAGGTGACTCTGCATCTGAGGCACCCTGCAGAAGGAAACTCAAAGCACTGAGAGGCAAGTGGATACAGATGATGACTCCAGTCCCGAAGTCACAGAGAATGGGTCTCCTTCGCAGCCTTCTACTGATACAATCAAGACTGGACGAAAGGTAGACACCCAACGCCACAGCCATTGTTCTGTAGCCTGAAAAGACCTCATTTTAACTGCAACTCAGATACTCCACATCCAAGGTTGCATGCAGGCAATAATTTCAACCATGCAAAGATGTGTGCATGAGAGGACGGTGGGCCAAGACTACACAAAGAGAGAGCAGTTATGTTGAAAAGATAAGGTGCTTGGTTGTGCTTCTCTCATTTTTCAAAATTTTCTTTGATGTGGGGTTATGCTGTCTTACAATAAACAGGGGAAAAATGTAAATAAGTTGAAAGCAAAGATTAATGAGCATTTATCTTGAATAGTATACACATCGCACAACAGCCGAGGCTCAGCATTGTCTTTTCATTTCCTAATCCCTGAGGCTGACAATGAAATATTCAAATGCCAAGAAACACAAAAGCATCCCAGAATTATACTCAAGGAAGAGTAATGTGACTCCACTATCATTACTTAATTCATGCAAAGTGCCTTAAATAAGTGGTTTTATCTTCATCTTGTGATTTTTTTTTTTATTTAGTAGATTTCTATAAATGCGTCTAATGATGATGAGCCAGTGAGACCCATGTGCCGAAGCTTTTCTAACAAGGCAATCACAGGGATTTGAAAAAAATAACAAAAGAATAATCACAGCCATAGCGTCTCTGGGTAGTTTTGAATACAGATGCAGAATTTTGGGTAAATGTTCATAATTAAGGTATCTGGAGCCAAAAAGGGAAACCTGGATCTGCAGGAAATGTTTAAACTTGGAGTTTCAAACAATAAAGTGAAGTTAATGTGACAGCAAAGGAAGTGTGTCTCATATTTTGTTTTCTAGGGTGAATACAAAGGCTTCCTTCTTAATCACTGGCAATAAAAGGGACCCGGTGAGATACAATCAGGAAAGTCATTTTTGTTATTAAGATGGTGGGGTACCCGTGAGAGGTGAATTCCGAACTCTTCTTAGAGCCTGCCTCCCTTCATCCCTCCCAGCCTCGACTAGAAATAGCCACAACAAGGATGTTCTCTATCCATGCCATGCTGATTCTTTTCAAATTATTTGTGCATGCGTTTTCTCGTTAGAGAGTTTTATTTGAGTGGATTGAAAGGCATGCACATTACCATGTTACAACTTTTTTTTTAAAGGCACAAAGAGATCTAAGTAGCTGACAGATGGACCTCAAGGCTCCAGACTGGTTAGGATCACTCTTCAGAGCAGCCAGAAAGGAGAGTGCTTGCAGGTGCTCCCCATAAGGGAAGGAGCCTGCTCTGATGTTCCTGTTAGAGGGATCAAAACAGAAAATCGAAATCATTAAAAATGTCCACAATTCCATACATAAGGGAAACCATTTTTTACAGCTCAGAGTATCTTGATCCGGCTATTATGATCTTTCTTTGTAGTTGCCTGAGCAAACGGACAGGATTATAAACGAATGTGCACTCTCAGCCACCAAGCCTCCAGACCCCACAGCTGTGCCTGCATACTCCATGCCCCCTTCTGGTTCGGGGATAAACTGATGTGTTCCCATGATTCATTTCGCACCCTACCCCAGATCCTCCCTCTTACCAGAAGACCCACTGTGCAGTTTGCTCCTTACCTTGGTTCCTCCCTGGTGCCACACCATTTGCAACAGTAGACAAACGTGTTGGAATTTTCCCGTTGTTCCATTTCTCAGGAATAAGGAAAGAGCAGCTGAGGAGTAGTAGGTCAGTGTTACCGCAGCAATTGCCTAGTGTGTGCCAGGTCCTAGGTTCAACTGGCATCCCAAGGAAAAAAGAAACTCTTGAGTCCCTGAAACCCTTCCTATGATGGTGAAGAAACAGTGAGATAAACAATACAGCAGATTTGCTCACACGTGGTTTATTTGAAGCCTTCCTACTAAGTATTCGGCCACCGGCAAGCAAGAACATTTTTAAAATTTTGGTTCAAGGCTTTATCCTCAGGACCTAAAATAATGTTTTACAGATATAGAACTTCTTATATTCTGGATATTTTGGAAGGAGATGGAAATTAAACAAATAAGTGTACAAACTTAGCTTGTCATAGTTCACATAATTGATTTATTTAAGCTATGAAAGAAGAAGCAGATTGGGGAGTGGAGAATGAGGAGGAAGAAAAGGGATCTGTTAAATGCACACACTGCTCATAAAAACAATACAGTGGCTGGTTACTGGGACAAACAGATGCAAACCACTTCAATAAGGAAAGGTTCATCTGGGCTCGTAGCTTCCAGAGTCTCAGTCCTGCTCCTTGGCTCCATTGGTTTGGGGTCTACAGTGAAGGAGAACATGGCAGAGAGCACGTGGTGGAGTTGACCTCATGCTTCAGAAGAGGGAGGGAGAGAGGAGGAGGCAAAGGCCCAGGGACGAGACGTGATCCCCAAGGACATTACCATCAGCTTATGACTCCTGCCTTCAACTAGGTCTTCTTCCTAAGTTTCCATCAGCTTATGACTCCATCAATGGATTGATTATCCATGTGATCAGAGCCTCATTCAATCACTTCCACAAATGCACCTCTGAATAGGACTGTCAGAGGGGGCCAAGCTTTCAACACATGAACCTTGGTGGGACATTTTGAGATCCAAATCATACCAAGTCATTGACCAGACTAAGTTTTTTCACTAAATTGTATCTTCAGAGCGATTTTTTTATTATTATCCTTTACATTATTTTTAATAAGAACATAGTGTGTAGACTGACCAATATTATTTATTCGACCAATTCAAATGTTAGGTGACTTCTAATTTTTTATCCTTGTAAATACCAGTTATATTCTGGCTTGTCCTGAAGCTATTAGCCACTGTGTCACCATAGCTACATGAGGCTATTGAGCACTTGAAAGGTAGTTAACCCAAAGTCAGATACACACACACACACACACACACACACACACACACACACACACACATATACATGTATGTATATATACTCATATATGTAAGAGCCATACCAATCTTAGTACAAAACAAGAAAAGTAACATGTTATGAATAATTTACTATACCTATTATATGTTGAAATTATAATATTTTGGTAGGCCTATAATTTGCTACCAAGATTACGTTCACCTGTTTCTTTTTGCTTTGAAGGTGGCTACTGGAAAATTGACATTAGCTTGAGCCTCACACCTGTGGCTATTGTCTTTCTCCTGTGCATTGCTGGTCTAGACTCATACAGAGGACGTTAATATTCTATTTAATTATTCATTACTCTGGGTTAACAAGCTATCTCCCAGAAATCAGCACAGTCCAAGTGCTTAGCCTTTCAGATTATAGTCTTAATAACTTCCTTAGTGCTGGAAGGAGACCTCCTGAGTGAAATATAAAAAAATAACCTTGGCCAGTTTGACACCATTGGTCCTGATGATATCTCCAGTCTAAAGTCCCGTGGTCTCCCCTACAAGGAGTGGCTTCTCCTGGTTGTGGTTGTTCAAGGAAAAGTGAAGGGGAAGCCAAAGGATTGGACTCGGGAAGTGACCGAGGCAGGTTGATAGGGAGTCCTTATGTTTTTTGTTTTTGTTTTTGTTTTTTTCATTTCTGAAGATGTTTTCCATGACTGTTGGTAAATGTTAAACCCAGAAAACCACACAAATCATATGAGTGTCTCTCCAACAGAGGCTTTTTTAACATTTCTTATTCTATGTGTTTATTTAATGGTGGGGGCACACGTGTGGAGGTCAGAGAACAACTCGTGGGAATCAGTTCTCTCCACCATGTGGGTCCCAGACACTGAACTCAGGTCATCAGGCTTGGCAGCAAACGACTTCACCCTCCGAGCCATCTCAGCAAACACCCTTTCTTGCTTGTGTAGGTGATTTTGCAGTGATCATCCCTGTGCACGATTCTGATCGTCTCATTTTCCTCAGAGCTGCAGTGAGGTGCTTAATCTTGATGGTCAACTCAGTAGGATTTAGACTCCACGGAAACGAACTCCTGGTTTGTCAGTGAAGGGGTTTTACAGTTGGGTTGATTCGGACAGGAAGAGCCACCCTGACTGTGGGCAGAACCATTCTTTAGACGAGGATCCGAGATTGAATAATAAAAGTTGAGCACCAGTATACATTTCTCTCTCTTTCCTGCCTATGGGTACAATGCGACCAGTGGCCTCACGATCCCGCTACCATGCTGTAGCTGCCATGGTGGCCTGTATCCTCTTGAACTGTAAGCCAGATAAACCCTCTCTTCTTTAGGCTGCTTCTTTTCAGGTGTCCTGTCCCACAATAAAAGTGACTAATATGTGTGGAGTCATTGCTGGAGGATAATTTTTTTTTAATTTTTTGCTCCATTTTGTAAAATTGAGATTCAGAAATATGTCAGTTAGCCAGGTGTGTTGGCTCCTACCTGTGATATGGGAGTATCGGTATGAAATATGACTTCATCACTCAGGAGATTAAGTCAAGAAGAGTGTCGTGAATTTGGGAGCAGCCTGCGCTGCAGTGAGACCCTGTCTCAAAACAACAAAATGAAAACAGTATGAGAGTTCACGCCTGTAATCCTAGCACTTGGGAGGTGGGAGATGACACAGTGAGTGTGGTGGTTTGAGTGAGAACGGCCTCCCTAGGCTCATACATTTGACTGCTTGGTCCCCGGTGAGTGGAACTGTTTGGGAAGGATCAGGAGGTGTGGCCTTACTAGAGTCTGTGTGCCCTTGTTGGAAGAGGTGTGTCACTAGGGGTGACTTTGAGTTTCAAATGCTCATGTCAGGCCCAGTTTCTCTCCGTCTGCAACTTGAAGCTCATGTGAGCTCTCAGCTACTTTTCCAATACCATGCCTGCCACCACACTCCCCACTGTGATGATGATCATGGACTCACCCTCTGAAACTGTAAGCAAGCCCCCAATTAAATGTGTCCTTTCGTAAGTTGCTTTGGTAATGGGGTCTCTTCACAGTAACTAAGTTAAAGGCAAGCCTGGCTAAAGGAGACCCTGCTTCAAAACAGACACACACACACACACACACACACCATGAGAGAGAGACAGAAAAAGACAAAGAGAGACAATGAGAGATCACCCCCTCATACACACAAATAGTGGCTTTTCTCAATCAACCACACACACACACACACACACACACACACACACACACACACACACACACACTGATTTGCTCTGCTGCTGGGTTTTCTAATTTCCGGTGGTTTCGATATCTAGAAGAACTGGGCTCACATGAACAGCCATGTAAACAAGTAGAAGAGGTTATATATGGTCCCCATTGAACCAGTGATTGAGATACTTGAGAACCCTAATACAAGCTCATTGTCATCTCTGGCCTGACTCTATATGTTTGGTATAGGCCCCAAAGCCACAGAGAACTGAATGTGATCCTTAGTCATTTGGAACTTTGGACTTCTTGCCTTTCCCATGAGGTTGGTATAGTCTATTACCTCACAGGGCTGTGGTGGGTTCAGAGGAAGTGAGGTGAGCATTTGGTAAGAAGCTTGTATTTAGGAATACCAGAGTACCATCTAAGACCCACCATATTCTCCTTTTCCATCCCATAATGGCTCCTTCATCATCCCACCCAAAGTACAGGAGTTAGTGCTCTGCCACGGTAAGATCCTGATTTTCCATGAATTATTTATACTTCTTTATCTGACTTGATGTCCAAAGGCTCTGACTGAAGTCGGATGCTTCGGCTTGAATGTGGTAAGCTATAATGTGAACTACAAATGTCATGCATCAAAAATTCAATCGCCAAAGTCACAAGTAAGGGAATTAGAGGAGGACCTTTGGGATAAGACAGGATCATGAGGGTTCTGCCCTTATAAGGAGATTTATCCATTTGCTGATTAACAGATTAATGTGTGATTGAGGAAGTAGCCTTCTTATTAAAGCAAGTTGTCTGACATGCTTGCTCTCACACCACACAATGCCCTGAGCTGTTTTGGGACTCTAGAACAAAATGTCACCGGAACTGTAAGAAGTGAACAGATGATTTTCTTTGTAAATTATCTAGACTGTGCTATTTAGGTACAGTAATGGAAAAATAGACTGAAATCATGATCAATTTAAGAATCAGAGAAAAGAATTCTCTTTTCTGAGATACTGTCAGACCTGCTTATGTTCAAGCTGACTGCATGAGCTCTCTGAGCACTAGCCAGGTGTATTAGTCAGAGTTCTCTGGAGGAACAGAGCTGACTGTGTAGACACTTGTTAAAGGGGGATTTATTAGATTGCCTTACAGGTTGTGGTTCCGGTAGTCCAACAGTGACTGTCTTACAATGTGAAGGTTCATGATCAGTCCATGAGACCAGATATCCCCCGATCTGGTGCTGGAGTCCTAGAGAGCTGCTGGCCTTCAGTCTACATTAGAATCCTGAAGAAATCAGATTTTATGCCAACAGCAGCAAGAAAGATGAACTTTCAAGTAAGAATTAAGGCCAGCAGGTGAAAAGGAAAGTTTCCTTCATCCATGTTCTTCTATATGGCTGCCACCAGGAGGTGTGACCCGTATTTGGGGTGACTGTCCCTGCTTCAAATAATCTTACTAAGAAAATCCCCTTACAGGATTGCCCAGAAACTTGGATCTCAGTTGATTGCAAAGGTAGTCAAACTGATAACCAAGACTGGTCATCACTGCAGGTTTTAGAAGCAAGCAACCTCTCAAATAAAACTTTCTCCTTTTTTTAAATTTTATTGTTTCTTTCCCCCAGTAGTTTTGGTTTTAACGTAGTTCTCTGGGCTATCTAGACTCTGGTTCTTAGTCACCCAAATGGTGTCAGGTATGAGTTCCATCTTCTAGGGCGGGCTGTCAGTCAAGTCAGGCATTGGTTGGTGACTCCCACAAGGCTTGTGCCACCATTGCTCAGGCAGTGGTTCTCAACCTTCCTAATGATGCAACCCTTTCACACAGTTCTTCATGTTCTGGTGACCCCCAGCCATAGAATTATGTTCTTTGCTTCTTTATAACTGTAATGTTGCTACTGTTATAAATTGTAATGTAAATATGTGTGTTTTCTGATAGTCTCAGGTGACCCCTAGGAAAGGGTCATTTAACTACCCAAAGGGTCATGACCCACAGGTTGATAACCACTGCCCTAGCATATTTTACAGGCAGGAAAGATTGTAAATCAAAGGTTATGGGTAGGTAGGTGGGTGTTTACTTTTCTCTTTTGGCAGCCTGCAGACTACCTTTCCATTTCATAGACACTAGAACATGGCGGGGGAAGAGGGAGGGTCTGTGTTCAAAGAGTTATGTGGGTGTTAATTTCAGCAATGGGGCCTTGCTATCAGTTTGTGGAGAGCAATCTATTGTCTCAGCAACAGCCTGGGTTGTTTTGGGATTTCCATTGGCCCCTTGGGCCAACAACTCAACTGGACGAAACCTAGTCCTAGGACTGGAAGCTTTTTATATATTATGGGAAGTTTCCATTGCACTAGGTTTCCATATGGCCACTCAAATGCTCTTCAATTCTAGCTGTCTCTCCCCTCATCCCCTCCCTCAATACCACCTCTCCTCCCCCTTTCCACCTGGTCCTCCTGGTCTTGCCCCTCCCAGCTCCAGCCCATTCATAAAATCTATGGGTTGTAGCTTTGTTATCATTTATTTCATGGACAATACCCAGATATAAGTGAATACATGCCATATTTATCTTTCCAGGCCTAGGTTACCTCACTCAGGATGATATTTTTCTGGTTTCATCTATTTGTCCAAAAATTTCATGATGGCATTTTTTTTTAAAGAGATGAGTAATTCCCCCTTGGGTAAATGTGCCACATTTTCTTTAACCATTCTTATGCTAAGGGACATACAAGTTGTTTCTAATTTCTGGCTATCGTTAATAGAGGAGCAGTGAACACCGTTGAGTGAGTGTCCTCAAGGTAGGATGATGCCCAAGAATGATGTAACTGAATCTTAAGGTAGATCTCTCTCTCTCTCTCTCTCTCTCTCTCTCTCTCTCTCTCTCTCGTTTTTTTTTTGTTGTTGTTGTTGGTGGTGGTGGTTTTTGTTTGTTTGTTTGTTTGTTTGTTTAAAGACATGACTTCTCTGTGTAGCCCTGGTTGTCCTGGTACTTGCTCTATACTATAGCCCAGGCTGACCTTGAACTCAGAGGTCTGCCTGCCTCTGCCTCTTCAGTGCTGAGATTAAAGCCACATGCCACCACTTCTAAAGGCAGAGTTCCATCTTTTTGGGGAATCACCACACTGGTTTCCATAGTGGCTGTACAAGTGTGCACTCCCAGCAGTGATGGAGGAGTGTTCCCCTTGCTCCACATCCTCACCAGCATGAGCTGTCACTTGTATTATTGATCTTAGCCATTCTGACAGGTGTAAAATGGAATCTCAGAGTAGTTTTGATTTGCATACCCATGATGACTAAGGGTGTTGAACATTTCTTTAAGTGTTTCTTGGCCATTTGGGATTCCTCTATTGAGAATTCTTATATAGATCTGTACTCCATATTTAATTGGGTCATTTGGTTTTTTGATATCAAGCCTTTTGAGCTCTTTATGTATTTTGGATATTAGCCTTCTGTTAGATGTATAGTTAGTAAAAATCTTTCCAGTTCTCTAGGTTGCCACTTTGTCCAAATGATGGTGTCCATTGCCTTTCAGAAGCTTTTCAGTTTCTTGAGGTCTCATTTATTAATTGTTGACCTTAGCACCTGTGCTGATGGTGTTCTGTTCAAACAGTCTTCTCCTGTGCTAATGTGGTCAAGGCTGTTCCCTACTTTCTCTTCTGTGGAGGTTCAGTATACCTAGTTTTATGTTGAAGTCTTTGATCCATTTGGAGTTGAGTTTTTTGTGGTGGGGGGTGATAAGTATGGGTCTATTTGTATTCTTCTGTATGCATATATCCATGAAGATGCTGTCTTTTTTCCCCCAGTGTTTATTTCTGGCTTCTTTATCAAAAATTAGGTGTCCATAGGTGTAGGCATTTGTATCTGGGCCTTTAATTCAAATCCGTTGATCAGTGTACCTGTTTTTATGTCTTTTTATGACTATGGCTTTGTGATATTACTTGAGATCAGGAATGGTGATGCCTCCCTGTAGCTCGAATTCTAAAATTGGTCTTATGATTAAAAAAAAAAAAAAAAAACAGAGCAAGATAATGGGGTAAATTCTGAAAGATCAGAGGAAACAAAGGAACAAGTCATGACCACGCCTTACCTCTAGGACTCCTCAGCCTGAAAAGCTTTAGCCAAAAAGCTTCTACAGCTGAAAGGCCTCAGCTGAAAAGCATTAGTTCCTGTCTCCTCACTCCTTATAAACCTTTCTCTGCCCAGCCATATCACTTCCTTCTTAGTGCTGGAATTAAGGGCGTGTGTGCTTCTCAAGAAAAGGCATGTGACTCCCAAGTACTGGGATTAAAGGTGTGTGACTCCCAAGTATTAGGATTAAAGGTGTAGCTGGCTCTGTTTTTCTCCTAGACTGAGTCAATCTCATGTAGTCCAGGGTGGCCTTAAACTCACAGAAATCCAGATGGATCTCTGCCTCTGGAGTGCTAGGATTAAAGGTGTTTGCCACCACTGCCTAACGCCTATGTTTAATGTAGTGGCTTGTTCTGTTCTCTGATCTTCAGGCAATTTTTATTTATCAGGGTACATAATATATCACTACACCTCCCACAGTCCTTTTATTGTTCAGGGTTGTTTTAGTTATCCTGGATTTTCAAATAAAACTTTCATTTATTTTAAAACAACCTCTGGGGTTGGCAAGATGGCTCAGCAGACAAAGGTGCTTGCCTACTCAGCCTGGCAACCTGAGTTTATTCCCAGGGACCCACAAACAGAAGCAGAACACTGACTCTTCAGGTTGTCTTCTGACCTCCACATGTATGCATGCATACATACAACAACAATAATAAATGTAGCAAAAATATTTTTTACTACATGCTTGCATAGTTTTCTGTGTGAAGCATCTACCAGCAACTCGAGGCTCAAACAAAGCCAGGAAGTTATTGACCATTTACAGACATTGCCTAAGTGCATATTTCCATTTCTTTCTATTTCCAGTCATTTTGTGTTCAAGTTCAAAATGACTTGTGAGTAAATCCCACTGGCATCCACATGGGGGTGTATTGTCCGTTCCTGAGCCATTAGAGTGCTCACTCACTATGCGTGTGATCTTGAGATCGTGAGGGCCAATGGTGAATATAAACAACAAGAGAGATGCTCACCCCTTTGATGCCCTTCACTAAAGTCCACGTTTGACACGGTTGAAGCGTCTGTCAAAGACAGGCAGGAAGCAATAGATGTTATGAGAAGGTCACCAAAGTTATCACACAGTGTAAAATCATGATGAATGCCACAGAGGAGGAGAAAGGCTGTGGTTGTGTGGGGCACCTCATCTGGCTGGCCAGCGACACGTCAACAAACCCTAAGGAACAACTAATAAAGGGAAGTGTAGTACAATCTGAAGCTGACTATTGTCTTCTTAAACTGGTCACAACTGCCCATCATCCTCCTGACACAGGCACACCTGGGGAACCTGCCCCTATTACACGAAGTGATGGAATTCATGCACCCCACACCCCTTTGCTTCTAGACAGATTTCCGTGGTTGTTTTAACCAAGAGGGCACATTGGGAAAGATGCTGTGTGTCTTCTGAGATTCATCGTCAAAGACGACATGGCTTCCCATCAGCCTCCTCGGTTGGTTAACCACTTGCAGAAGGGCCAAGTCCTCAGCCATGTCTAAGGTTTCAGCAGCAGATTTCTGGGCATGAAAAGGAACCGTACCCTCTATCAGGCTACTTCGGGCGAGAGACATGAAACAAAAATAAGCCTTCACTCAAGCCTTCAAACTATCGCTATATGAACAAAACAAGTAACGGCTGCCATTTTGCACCACTGAGGGAGAAAGTTACACAGCCGTGGATACCCGGTAGACCAAAGGTATGACGCTGGTGGTAGACCAGAGAGATGCAAGAAGGGTGCTCCTTGTCTCAGGACGTGAAAAGCTGCCTCCCCCACCCCCACCCCGGGAGGGGGGGGCACTGAAGGACATTGAGGGAGTGTAGGGGAAGAAGACAGGAGAAGCAGGATGAAGAGATGGAAGAGTTTGGGAGGTAGGGCGCCCTGCAGGCTAGCATATATTTGTCTAAAGTGTAGACTGCAAGAATAAAAAAAAAAAAAAAGGTTCCTGGGCCAGGTGGTGGTGGCACACTCCTTTAATCCCAGCACTTGGGAGGCAGAGGCAGGCAGATCTCTGTGAGTTCGAGGCCAGCCCGGTCTACAGAGCGAGATCCAGAACAGGGACCAAAACTACACAGAGAAACCTTGTATCGAACACCAACAATGACAAAAAGGTTCCTGTCCCTCCAGCAGTGGGTAGCTTCACCTCCAGACCTCTGCTCCTTTTGTCACACATGACACTAGCCTTGTCATGCCCCACCAGAGGTACCAGCAGCAGTGAGCTGGACTGCCTCCTCGGGGTGGCTAAAGGCAGCCACTCATTTTCTGCTGACCC
Source organism: Onychomys torridus (assembly GCF_903995425.1). Lineage (NCBI taxonomy): Eukaryota > Metazoa > Chordata > Mammalia > Rodentia > Cricetidae > Onychomys > Onychomys torridus. The sequence goes on from NC_050452.1 coordinate 35,154,282, forward strand.
CATCCAGGAAGTCATTCGCTGCTTACTAGTATCTAGGTGCAGGTGTGAAACAAATTTTTCTACACGGAATCCTCCTGTGGTTGGTCTCTGTTTTCTTACCTGGATCATGACAGTAGAAGGACCCTTCCTCATCCATTACTTATCTGATAGAAGATTACTTAACTCACAAAAGCCCTGCTGGACTCCCCATTATTAAAAAGTCGCCATTTGCTATCACCAGGGCCTCCTGGGCCTTGCTCCAGCACTGGGGCTAACCACAGATCTCGCTTGTTGGTGATTTTATTACATGGGTAGATAAATATCTTGAGCATCACCTCCACTTATAGACTGTAGGAAAATCTTAGGCTTGCCATGTCTGAGCCCCAGAGTTTGTTTCTGGGAACCCACGTGATAGACAGATGGAGAAAATTGTATGCAGTGGCCTGACATAATCAAGCATATATATCATCAAGGAATTCTTGCTCTGGGCTGACCATCTTAGAAAGGATGTAAAAGTGAATGTGGTGAGGTGACTTCAGAGGTTACTCTGCTCAGCTGGGTGAGAAGTTTACGGCCACACTAGGGACCTGGCCAAGAGCATATGGATACTGGGCAGATTTCTGTGTGAGAATGGGTGGTGCTCTGGGACTTACTGAATGTGGGGGTGAAAGGGGGCAGGAAAGAGAAAGAGCTCTCAGCAAAAGGACAAACTTGGGGTACAGAGTTATTTTGCTGATGGGAAATGCATAAACACAGTTTGGGAGGATGGAGGGTAAATTTTATGTGAGGCAGATTTGGGCCAATGATTGTGATTCATCCAAGGGCAAATGTTGACATTGATACAGAAGCTAGAAGACAGTGATCTTTATGAGAAATTACAGGGGGAAAAAAAACACAACAACAACAAAACCCACCTTCCAAATCATCATGCTTTAGCAAAGATGTGTAGAACCTTGAAGATACTGGTAAATAATCCTGGACAAGATCTTTCAGAGAAGAACAAATAAGTGAAGAGTAAAGAGGGTCTAAATGGTATCATGAGGAAGCTCCAAGAAGGGAAAACAAAAGAGGCTGGGTGGGCCTGTAATCCCAGCACTCCAGAAGCAAAGACAGCCAGACTTCTGTGAGTTCTAGGCCATCCTGGTCTATTTAACAACCTTCAGGTGAACTATGGCTTCATAGTGAGAAGAGGAGGAGGAGGAAGAGGAAGAGAGAGGAGAGGGAGAAGAAGAAGAAGGAGGAGGAGGAGGAGGAGAGAGAAGAAGGAGAAGAAGGAGAAGGAGAAGGCGAAGGCAAAGGCGAAGGAGAAGGCGAAGAAGAAGAAGAAGAAGAAGAAGAAGAAGAAGAAGAAGAAGAAGAAGAAGAAGAAGTAGAAGAAGAAGAAGAAGAAGAGGAAGAAGAAGAAAGCAGCCATCGTAAAGGTAGAAGAAAATCTAGAGTGTTCCAAAGAAAAATGGTAGTCAAATATTCTGAGTTGGGTAAACTGAAAACTAAAAACATTCCTGGCATGGTAACGGCTGTGGAGTCCTTAGTGCTGTTAACAAGATCCAAATGGTTAGTTTAGTCTGCCTAGTGGACTGGGCAAAGGAAGACCTAGGTAGATGATTAAACATTATTTCTGGGTGTGTGTGTAAGAGTGTTTACAGAGAAGAACAATTGAATAGGTAGTCTGAATAAAGAAACCACCCCCACCAACATAGGGCATCAGATGAGCACCAGAGGAGAATGATGAAGTGGAGCGGGGAGGGATTGCTCTCCCTGCTTAAGTTGGGGCATCCATCTGCTCCTACCAATCTCTCTCTCTCTCTCTCTCTCTCTCTCTCTCCCTCCCTCCCTCCCTCCCTCCCTCCCTCCCTCCCTCCCTGCCTCCTTTTCAGGTTCTCCTATTGATTCCGTCTCTGAAGACTTTTGATTAATGCTCATACTGTCTTGATGGAGAAATTGGGGGTAGGGGTAGGGGTGGATACCCGGAGTCCAATGGATTGGAAAGTTGTCCCAATGAGAGCAGAAAACTCCAGAAGCTTGTTAGTGACCAAATTAGATAAACAGGTCAGTAGCAAGGTGGCTACTTTATGGAGAACTTTTTCCTTTTAGTTGGGAAAATCAGGACCTAGTTAATACAGGAAAATAGCCTGGTAGAAAAGCAGAGGCATGGCCCACAGGACAAGGTTTCTGAAAGGACACGAAGGGTGGATTTGAAGCAGAGTCAGATCTGGTTCAGGAGTGGAAGGACAGCCACTTTGTCCTCTGTGACAGGCACATGGAGAGGAAGGGCCGAGAATGGGAGGTCTGCAGATTGGGTGATAAAGATGGTCACGCTCCTCCCAGAGAGGATCCGCTTTCTGGAGTAGCTGTAAAGCTGAGTTGTTAGGCAGGGTGAGGCGGGCTGGGAGGAATGGGGAGGGAGGTCAGGGGTTCGCAGAGCAAGGGAGAGTAAGCTGATTAGGGAGACACAATATGATTACCCAGCACCACTGAGATATTTGACATGACTGCGATGAGCATCTCTGAGATGATAACCGATCTGTGAGATTTTTCTCCTGAGCCTCAGCAGTTTGGGGACAAGCAACAAAGAAGACAGAAGTGGTTAGAGAGGGAAGAGTTGGGGGGAGGGCAGGAGAAGTGGGGGGGCAGGAGAAGTGGGGGCTGTGTTTGCAAGAGAAAAACTGTACAAAGGGAAAAAAAAAACATTAGATATAAGCTCCAGAGTAGGAGAAGGGAAGACTAGGCGTCTGCAGGAAAGCAGATGGCCGCCAGAGGAGCCCCCCCCCCCCAACAGCTACAGTGCTTGAGGCCTCCAGGGGTGCACAGACAACCAGGTACGGGGTGGCAGGAAGGCCGGATTTCAGAAAGGGACTTTCAGGTGGGGCTAGGACCGTGGCAGGTAAATGGGAGGGCTGCATCATAGTGACTCCAAAGACTGATGCAGTAATAAACAGCCGTGGAGGAGAAAGAATACTTTGGGATCAGAGAGACCTAGGCTGGGGACCTGGCCTCACTGCTCATCTGCTGCATAGTCCCAGACAAATATGATTATCTCCTTGCTTTCAGCTTCTGTGGGAGTCGGGGGGGGGGGGTCTATGGGAGTCCAGCTCCGACCTGCTCCCACCTTTCAAAGTGTTCTTGGGTGGAGGAGAGAGGAATGAGGAAATATTAGATAGAAAGACAGAGACACAGGATAGCTTTGGAAGGGCCCTGGATTAATACCCAGCTATGCAGAGGTTTATTTAAAGGCTTTTTATAATATGCCAAGGGGAGAGGCGAAAGACCTCCCCCTTGCAAGATCAAAGCACACAGTACAGCCAAGGGTAGCCCCTTCCTCACACCTGGTAAACATGCCCGTGGCCAAATCATCCCATTATGCAGCCCTGCTGGGTAAAGCAAGCCCAGATTCTCTGACCCTGAGTAAGGTCTCACTAGGAAGCCTCTGTGGGCCTCCACAAGCTTCTATCTCCTTTTCCTTGTATTAAAACCACAGCATAACAACAAAGTCATATGAAATACAGATATATGGATATATAGTCACACGTGAAATAGATGCCTCCCTGGTATATATACATAAAACAGCACCCAACCTATGCTAGGTCAGCTGAAGATTGATTTCAAGAGGTGCCCGAGTTGACCCATGGGGCCAGTCTCTTTCAAAACAGTAGTCAACAAATTTCATAAACTCTTCAATGCTTCATTATACAAAGGCTATGTGTTAGGTCATTTTTTCTCAGCTATTGATGAACAAGTGTTCTGCCCCACAAGAGGCTCCGGGAATGTCACAGATGAGAAGACAGAAAGAATGTGAGAGCTGGAGGATGAAGAGAAGTGCTGTGTAGCTCTGTCTTCTGGACGTGACCTGGCCACTGAACTCCCAGGAGCCCACGTAAGACCTGTATAAGATCAAGCCAACAAGACCAGTCAGTATTCCAACAGGCAGCGCTAATTGGACTCTGTGGGGTTTTTTCAAAAACAGGAATTTAAGTAGAGGATATGGAGTGGGGGAAGGGGGCATGCTGGACGTGCTAGGGAGAGTGTACCTCCCTAGAGAGTTTGGGGACACATAATCAAGATACATTATTTAAACCTATAAAAATCACCAAAGAATAAATACGAGACCTCCTCTCTGAAAAAGCAAGTGTTCTGAGTGCATTTAAGGCAGCCTAGGCTAAGCTGTGGTGCTCAGTCACTGAAGTCTATTAAATATATTTTTGACAATTCTTCAACTTTATGGTAGTTTTATTGGAAAACAGTCCCATTGTAAGTTGAGGAACACTTACACAGAAATTGCTATCTATATATAGATTTTTAAACAGCTATAAATAGATAGGAGTTTACTTTTGAAGATACGGATCAAATTTTCCAGCTCCTGAAGATACCCCACAAACGTTAGCCCATCACACATACATGCTTTCCATCTAATCCCTGTCCTTTTTCCACACTTAGAAAGATAAGAACCAGCTGATTTAAATGATAATTCTCAGCTCAAGCCTTAAGCATCTGTCCTTTCAGGCCCTGGGAAACCTCCTCCGGTACCTAGAAGACAGGCCCCACAGTGTGCAGCTCTCCAGCCTTTGGGCTGGCATCCTGCAGATGCCCACAGACCTTCCATTCAGAGCGCCTGAGCCCACGCCTGAGCCCGCACCGGGCATCAGAGTGAACTACAAAATAGTCCACCTTTCATGCACTCATCACTGAATATAATGCCAGTGCTTTTTAAAATTTTTTGCTTTTTTTTTTTTTTCTTTTCTTAAATTTTTAATTCTGGGAAGGCTGCTCTTGACTTTTCGTGAATAAGTGGATTCTTTTGGCCATGTGGAAATTGGTTTAGAAAAACCTGTATGTCTCCAGGCTTCCCCCATGAATATCCAGACTGGCCTCGCTGTTTCTGTAACTTAGAAATGGCAGATGTGAGGTGTGAGGCAAGGCAGTTGGAGACCAGATGTCCTTGGATATACAGTCCCGTTTCAAATTTCCTACCTGGCAAACCCAATGGTTCAAATATCTTGTGAGGATGTAAAGCAAGCCCTGCCCCTAGACTTGGGTTTTGACACTATGGTTTCTGTTTAGAAACTTCGTTTCTTTCTCCAACTGTATTTATTGCAAAAACATCAATACAGGCAACATACTCATCACTTTGCCAAAAGAAAAATTCACCTATGAACCAAACACACCAAGACATCAATACCCTGTCTCTTTCAGTGGGTCCAACATCACTCCACATTTATTAAATATTTGTCATCATGGAATAAAATATATATGCACCCTGCAGCGCCAAAGTGTGAGCTTCCAGCCCTGTAATCCCTCTCACCAACTTTCCTCTGTAGATATGCAGAAGTAAACAGTTCGAGGTGGGGGTGGGGCATCTCCTCTACCCAGCCCACCTGCAGGTGGTCCAAATGAACACCCCAAACTCTCCATCAATCATTGCCAACCATTGTCTAGTATGTGCTCAGCTCTCTTCTAGACACAAAGCGGGTGGGGAGGAGTGATGTAGGGAAAAAAACAGCCTGGTCCTCACTCTCCAGGGACATTGCCATGGCAACAGGAAAGAGGTGGCAGGGGGGTGGGAAAAGGGCACCAAGACCGGGAGAGGCCAAGTCCTCACCCAGGCTCTTGCTGGCTTCATGAGTACAGGGTCCAGCTGCCTCCTTTGTCCTTTGTGAATGAAACCACTGACTATAGTTTCTGGGGCAATTTCCCAAAAGTGTTTCATAAGAAAGAGGCAAGATGCTAATAAACTAAATAATAGTTGGTGGCCACCTGATAAGTAAGGAGAAACAAATAAGCTTTTCATTCAGATCTCTTATACCACTAACAGCAGCGTACCTCCCACCAAGGGCACTGAGTCTGATTGCATTCACCTTGAGGAACCAGGGCCCAGGGGACACCCTGTGGAAAATGCAACTCCTGATGGAGCATGGTGGCACTCATTTTTAATGCCAGCACTTGGAAGGCAGAGGCAGGTAGGTCCCCGGGAGTTCAAAGCCAGCTTCATCTACACAGCTCCCTGGGCAGCCAGAGCTGAATATTGAGAATATTCTCAGCTGTGTCACCATCCACCATGTTCCCCTTAGACTAAAGAAATCATTGTGGTGTGTGTATTGGCGTGGGGAGGGATGTCTTTGCCTTCCCTTCCTAGGAGGCCTAGAAAATGGCCACACTGAAGGGAAACGAGTTCGGGCCCTAGGGCTCCAGAGGCAGAGAGGCACACGAGAGAGCAGGAAGGAAAGGGATCTCGGAGGCCACAGCATTTCAGGAAGTCACCTCTGCCTCCAGCCCTGAAGATGCAAAGTGACAGCTACTATTGAGCCTAAGTCTGAAGGCAGGCAACCCCAACAGGAGGCCCCACAACCCAGCTCCAAGTCACCTTCCTGAGATGCCACAGAAAACCCAGCCTTTCCTCAGTTCCTTTTCCTCTCAGCCCCCACTTCCCAGTGGCTAACGTAAACCCCTCAAGTGGGGCCAGGAAAGATCCCTGTGGTTTAGCATTCTAGATTTCCTCTCACTGATGCACAAGGCTTGTCAGCTTCCCCTAGGTCAGTCCATCCATCTGTCCTCTGATTCAGTCGTTCCCAACATTGGTTGGATGTGATCATCTGGGGGGCGGAGAGGGGGTGTTTGTTTTGTTTTAAATCCAAAGGCCACCTCATCTCCTGTAAGTAAAGTCAGCGTCAGGGGTGTAAAACTTGGGCATCCATATGTTATTTATTCCCTGAGTGATTCCTACCTAGATTTGGAGGCACCTATTCTTCTGGAAATGGGGTTGCTCTGGAAGCAGATTCCTCTTCACCTTTTACTTTTAGCCAAAAGTATTCTATCCAGAGTACCTGCATTCCTGTTTGGGGGTGTCTTTTGATCATCATGTCTCTTGTTTATGGTCAGAGAATTCTGTGGCCTCAGCATGCTCCAGGCTCTGGGAATCCAGCTCTTTCTGCGTCTGGAGTCTGAATTCTCATCCACGGGGAACTGTGATTGACATCTGCATAGCCCTGACTTCTGGGAGGCCAGCCACTTAGAACTGCAGTGTCAGTGATGCTTTCCAACTCCTGAGTTCTTTTACTACCTTCAATGTCGCCATCTTGGCTCCATTAACCCCTAGATTCCTTCCCCACAAACCCTCATCTCCAAAGACTTTTCTTCTCACAGAAAACCAAATACTGGACATGAATTCCCCTGTCGGACTCCTCAGCACTCACAAGGCTTCAGTGGGCTGTTCCCAAGAATCTCAGGAACTAGAAAGAAATGTCACCTTAGCTACAGCTGAGACTAAAGGAGTCAGCGTCAGCTGAGACCTCCGCACACCTTAAAGACTGGCATCAGGCTCCCACAGATGTGAGCAAACGTTGCTCCAGCACCTGGGAGACCAAGACTTGAGGACTGAAAGTTCAAAGTTATTCTGGGCTGTATAGTAAGGTCTGGGCTAGCCTAGGCTACATAGCAAAGCACCCTCTCAAAGACAAAAAAAAATTGAATGAATTTTTCAAATATTAAAAAGTAATTTATTTTATGGGTGGATTTAGTGCAAAACCAGCACTCTTTAAAGAAACAGAAGAAATCCGGGCAGTGATGGCTCACGCCTTTAATCCCAGCACTCGAGAAGCAGAGGTAGGTGGATCTCTGTGAGTTCGAGGCCAGCCTGGGCTACAGAGTGAAATCCAGGAAAGGCACAAAGCTACACAGAGAAACCCTGTCTCAAAAAAACAAAAACAAACAAAAAGAAAGAAAGAAAGAAAGAAAGAAAGAAAGAAAGAAAGAAAGAAAGAAAGAAAGAAAGAAAGAAAGAAACAGAACAAGACAATTTGAGGTGTAGAAAAATGTTAGCACTTCAACTTACATTTTAATTTATAGAATGATTTCATCTTCATTTTGACCTAAAATCGTTAGTAGTGCTACTATATAGATACTTTGTAAATAAACATGTGTGGATCCAGCACTTGTCACTTTAGTCATAAGGGTCCATGATCTTTCAAAGTTTGACTACTAATGCTGCTAAGAGTTAGACCGTAAAACCTAAGAAGGCGTCCCAGACGGCAGGAGTGACCAGTTCCTTGGGCCCTATCGAGAAGTGGGCTGTCTTGATCATGCACACACAGAAGCAAGGCTAGCTCATAAGAAGCGAGTCTTTGAAGTCTTCCCGCCCTGAGCCTGCACCAGTCAGTACTGCCAGGTGATCTTCTGACAGCCTTGTGCTCTCCTTGAGGTCACATATCAATCAGCCTACTCCTGTCCCAGGATTGGTTGGACGCACTGTAAGCCCATCAGCTTCCTGGTTCCTTAGGCTATTCAGCATACGGAGTTGGGTATGTGAGTTACGGCACCTGAACCTTTACACTCTGAGGGGAACATCAGATCCTACTAGGTCTCTTTGAAGCTCTGTCCTGTTTGGTGAGTTTGGAAATCCACAACCAGCTCCTTTCAAAGCCACTGGCCTATCTCTTTTGCATCATCTCAACCGTCTCTCGACATACACACAGCTTGCTTTGTCAGGACCTCAGACTGGCGAGGTTGCTGAGACTACCTACATTCTCAGGGAAGGAAAGTCAGTCTCCTTCTTATATGCCAGACAGTAGGACCACGGAGACCACAGGATTCACAAAATGAAGTTTGGGAGAAGCAATCACACTGTCCATTATCAGATAAATCAGTGGATCTCAACCTTCCTAATGCTGCGACCCTTTAATACAGCTCCTCATGTTGTAGTGAGCCCCAACCATAAAATTATTTTCCTTGCTACCTCATAACTGTAATTTTGCTACTGTTGTGAATTATAATGTATATATCTGTGTTTTCCGATGGTCTTAGGTGACCCTTGTGAAAGGGTCAGTTGACCCCACAAAGGGTTGCGACCTGCCGTTTGAGAACCACTCAGATAAATGCATACCCAAAAGAATGTGGCATGTCACCACAGAAGAATATTACTTAGTCATGAAGAAGGAAGGAAGTTCTGGCACATGCTGTCCCACTGGTGAACGCTGACACATCGCAAGAGGCAACCTGTCTCTCCCCACAGCTTCAGACAGGCATAGATATTTCCTCTGTCCTCCAGTCTCTTGCCCATCTTTCCTGCTCATCTTCCCACAGGGCATTTAACCCTTCTGATTCCTTTCTCTCCTACCAGTCTCTTCCTCCTACTTCAGAGAGTCTGAAGTTGCTGTTTTAGAGTGATGAAAACCCAAATCTGTTATTTCCTGCTTTCTTCCAATGCTTTCTAATTAAAAAAAAAAAAATTACACTTGCCCTTCCCGGCTTTGAGAGCACATATGATCTTTTTTCCACTCAAGTCATTACCCCATTGGGTCAATGAATGGTTTTCCCCAGTATGTCTGCTGAAATGAGTGTTTGAATCTCTGACCAGTTAAATCCTTTGCTTCTCTCTACATCCTAAAACTAAAATCCTGATCTCCCTGAGGGAATGTGCTGTGGGGTCACTTCGGAAATGTATAAAAACCAGATGAAAAGAAGCACAGTGCCATTTCCAGGTGTCAAAACGGGCCACCTGGCACTCTCTAATTCAGGAGATTTATGATTCTGACTTCAACACAGCCAGCGCTGAATCTCAGTGCTCCTCCTGTGAGAAGAAATCCCAAGATTTGATTCTTCCCAAAATTGTCATCTTCTTTCTCCTCTCTATCGTCTCCATATGGTTGCGTGATCAGCCTCTCAAAGCACTTCCAACCCATTCCCAGTTGGGGATGGTGGGAGAATGGTCACACATCCCCTTGGTTCTGGGGAAGAGCCTAAAATAAGTCTTTAAATTCTTTAAAACCAACTTTATTTTATATTGAAAATTGGGACTGGTGCAATAGTTCAGGGGGGAAAGGGGGTGGGGCCTGACAGCTCCTACCTCCTCAAGAGAGCCACAAAGGATTCAGAGTTTTCTGCCCAAATCCAAAGACCTGGGCTCATCTTTCCTTGCTGTGGATATAGCTCTGTATGCTGTGAATGTGTTGCTCTGATTGGTTAATAAATAAAGTGCTGATTGACCAGTAGCCAGGCAGGAAGTATAGGCAGGACAAAGAGAGAGGAGAATTCTGGGAACAGGAAGGCTGAGTCAGGAGTTGCCAGCCAGACACAGAGGAAGCAAGACGTAAAGGCAGAACTGGGAAAAGGTACCAAGCCAGGTGGCTAAATATAAATAAGAATTATGGGTTAATTTAAATGTAAGAGCTAGTCAGTGGTAGGTCTGAGCTGATAGCCAAACAATTTTAATTAATATAAGCTTCTGAGTGATTATTTTATAAGTGGGCTGCAGGATTGCAGGGGCTTGGCAGGACTCAGAGAGAAACTTTCCAGCTACACTTCCTTATGAAACTTACTTCTTCCCCATGACCCCAGAATCCTGCAGGAGTAGAGCTGAGGAGGTGGTAGAGTCAGAAAGCCCAGGCAATGGTCTCCTGGAGAACCATGATGAGCCCAAGATTGGTTTTCCTAGGGGTGGACACATTCCAGGGCTTTGGGGTTTTAAGCTGGGAATATCCTGATGAGCCAATTTCTTTCTTCCTTCTCCTTTTCCTCCTTCTTTTTTTAATTAGGTGTTACTGTCCTTCAGGGTGGCCATAAATTCTCTACCTTCCTTCTCAACTCTGGTGACTGGTCTTGCCCATGTGCACCATCATGCCAAGCTCTAAGTTGAACTAAGATTTAAATGTAGTTTTGTCATGTTATCACACAGACACACACACACACACACACAGACACACACACACACACACACACACACCGGCTGGGAAGATCTTCTCAGCATGGAGAATACCCAGCTGACTGTCTTCACTCACCTGGTTTTCACCGAGAGGACATCCACAATCCCGAGTCACCCCTCACTCCCTCAGCACTTTGGCCCATGTTCTCTGGCTTCATCCTCACAGCAGCAGCGTTATGATCCAGACAAGAAGGAGTATGTGTGCCACCCAAAAAGTGAATCTAAAAACCTCATCAGAAAGCATGCCACTCAGAGCACATCATGGGGCCAGCCCTGGAGGCAGATCTTCTGATTCTAAGTACTCAATATTTGATGACTCCTCCTCAGAATCTAAGAATTCCCCCAGATTTATCTATCTCGGTGCTTTATTGAACATCATTATTAAATTTAACTCTGACTGTCCATGGCCGGTGAAGACTATTCACTGAGTGCCTCCTGGCTAGATGGCTGTGCTCAAGACCCCAGCAGACCAGATCCCCCAGGACTGGCGAAGCAATACCCTCCTGTAGTGGGCGCTCACCTGCCTTCCCACTGGACGACAATAGGAAAGCCCGAACAAAGAGCAGGTTGACCAAGGACTAACTTGGTGTGATGCTTCCCTCTTGTGGTCAATGCACAAGCTACAAAGAGAAGGAACGATGTTCCAAAGGTCTCCCATGTCTGGGACACCTCACCTGTTCAGGTAAGCCACTCGGTTTGGCACTAGGTGGGCTCAATCAGCTACCGCCACCCCTGGCTCCCACCCAGGCTCCCAGATCTCACAGGAAGAATCTTAATTCTTTATTCATCCTCTGCTCTCCTGCAGGTAAGACGGGAAGGGAACAGGTTTGCTCGTGAGAAGTCCAGTGTCAAAGACGAGGCTCACAGAATTGTCTGTGACAGCAATTTAGCTTTGCTCCTGTGCTAACTCTGTAGGACAAAGCAGTGCTTGTCTGTCAGGAGATGCTGAGGCTGTCAACTGGCCATGAGCCATGACTGCTGCCACAGATGACCATAGAGGAGAATGTCTGGGTGAGCCAAGCCCAGCATCATCAGAGCCACCCTCAGACCCCAATATAATTGTTATTCTGTATATGGGGTGCATGAGCGTGCATGCGTGTGTGCGTGCGTGTGTGCGTGTGTGTGTGTGTGTGTGTGTGCGTGTGTGTGTGTGTGTGTGTGTGTGTGTGTGTGTGTGTGTGTGTGCTTCCACAGGGACTTCTCTACCCTGCCTTCTCCCTGCCTTGCCCACATAATAGCAGAAGATGAATGGAAAAGCAAGATTCTCCCAGTGAATTAAGACGGAGTTATTTAACCCTGCTGATTTCAACACCTGAGCCCTGAATTAGGACAAGGATGCCAACGCCTGCTTTGAGTCAAGGAGGAAATGATTGACGGACTGTGTCACCGAAAGCACAGATGCGGAGTGTCATCCCAGGCACTGGAGACACAGGGGGCAAGACAAAGACGGACTGGCCTCAAGAAACCTACAACCCAGCCAGCAATCAGAAGACAGATGAGCACTTGAAGGACAAAGACAGTGAGCTGTGGGGATGCCCTGTAATGAGGCGTGGTTGTGGGGGTCCATGCATTTCTCAAAGGGGAAAATAAAGCAGTGTGACTCGCTAACCAAAGAGGTGTCGGTCTAGAAAGAGCATTCTAGGAGGAGAGAAGGCCATGTGCCAGGGCCCAGGACAACTAAGAATGTACTATAGTAGCTGGAATGGATGATGAGCAATTGGCTAGGCCAAAATGAAGGGAGAGAGACACCCAGGAGAGTGAGCAGGGCCATTTAACCATGGTTGAGTTGGACTTTCCCTACAGACAATAAAAAGCATTGTTGTCCTTAAGCCATGACGTGGCAGAACTGGTTGTATCTTTTTTTTTAAATAACTGTTTCTCTAGTTGATGTGTGGAGGATGTATTAGAGAGGGAGGTGTGAAGCCTAGATCCTGCAGAGACCATGCAGCTCCCCGGATGAGTGGGAAACTGGATTTAAATCTTGACCATTGAGATGGGGTGGGGGTAGGAACCAGGAGTGACTTGAAAACAGAACTGGGAGGGTGTAAGGAACCAGGAGAAGAAAGCAGAGTGACACCAAGGCCCAGACTTGAGAGCTGGGTGTGCACATTAGATGAACAGATCTCTGGGCTCATTGGTGGACTTCCTGGGTCTGAAGGTCCTGCTAGGTCCCCATAAGACAGTGATTGTCTCTGTGAGTCTCTAGTTCTGAAGAGAGCATCATTAGAAACCATGAGAATATGGATGATAAAGGAAGCCTAGCAACGCCAGAGAGGTCTGGGGAATTCCACCCGACCAGCGGTGAACAGCCAATACAATGCAGAACTCTGAGACCTAAGCCACTTGCATTTTCTCATCTAATCTCTGTATTCCTGTGGGTATCAGACAATGGAATTATCACACACAGTAGAGGCTGCTTGTTGCCTAACCCTGTATCCATCTCTCTTGTGGCTACCTATGTTGGAAAGGGTCTGAATGTGCTCAGCTAGAAAACTACACTTCCCAGCACCCTTTGCAAATGAGGGGAAAAAAACAGAAGTTGTTGTGTGAGACTTCTAAAAAAGAGCTTCTAAGGGAGCCAGATGCCCTATTGCTCTACTCTCTGTCTTTATTACTTCCCTGGAACTTGGGCCTGATGAGTGGAACTCCAAAGGCCATCTTAAGGCACAAGGAAATAACCTTGAGTATAGAAGTTGTTCTTTAAGGTTGGGGAAGATGTTTCCTGCAACTCTGGAGCCTGAAAACAACCACAGATTTCATGGTACCAGTGAGACCTGATATAGCTAATAGATTATTCATGTGACAATTAATCAAGATGGTGAATTCTAGAATGAGACTTTGCAGGGATACACACACACACACACACACACACACACACACACACACCACAACACATCAGGTCAAGCTAATGCGCAAAAGAACAAATCAGGGAAAATGTCCACATTCCTTTCAGTGTCTTGAGCTGGAGCTGCAACTACCAAAGTAGATACCCAGATGCCCCCTCAGGGTCTATTAGCAGCTGAATATCTCTGAATCCCAAGGGAATATTAATTCTACGTATTGAAAAGAAATACAAAAATAGTGCCCATTGTGATTACAGTCTAGCAATGATAATTGAGTGATTGAAGAATTTGGACAGCACCATTCACTCCCTCAGCTGCGTGGGGTGCACATCCCTATTTAGTACAAAGTTCCTTCACAAAATTGTGGGGAAAGAATTCATACATAAATACGTGCTTGTGCATATGTATCCGTCTATGTGTATGTGTGTATGTATTGTGTTATTGTAGTTCCCTTTAGCCTACTAAGTCTTCTAGGATCCCAGCTCCAGGTTTCCTAACCAAAGCAAGGAGTGGAGGGTGACTTGCAACCTGGTCTCCTTCCCAAAGCCGCCCAGGAGGTTCTGGTCAACCTGGAAGTAGTGGCAGTTTTGTTTTGTTTTTAAGATTTATTTATTATGTATACAGTGTTCTAGGCATATATGCTTGCAGGCCAGAAGAGGGCATCAGATCTCATTATGGATGGGTTGCTGGGAATTGAACTCAGGACCTTTGGAAGAGCAGCCAGTAATCTTAACCTCTGAGCCATCTCTCCAGCCCAAAACTCTTTTTTTTTTGGAGCTGAGGATCGAACCCAGGGACCCAGGGCCTTGCGCTTGCTAGGCAAGTGCTCTACCACTGAGCTAAATCCCCAAGCCCAGTGGCAGTTTTTAAAGTCTTTTTACATATAGCCACATCCCCTGACTCACTGAGTCTCTGAGATACATGAGCCTGCCCATTCCTCTCCACCTACTTAGCACTGCGTTGATGATCTTCAAGGAGCTGAAGACCGGGAAAACATCGTAAGGACTTCTGCCAGGCAACAGAGAGGACTTTAGGGACGAGTGCAAGAATGCATTCAAGCCAAGCCAGATCCATTAAGTAAATACTAGTATAACAGGAGGAAAACCGTCTACTTCCTTCCAAGACAAAGGAAACAAGGATATGGCCAAAAGATACCGCTTTCAACGTTCTTGGAGTTTCTGTTGCTCTCTGGCAACCCCTTGTGGAACTTTCAATGCTTTGCAACCTAGAACCTGGGAGGCTCCGTACCCAGCTGTAGGCTCATGTCTAAGCACCTAATTCCCTAAAATGCACTGTCCCTGGTCCAGGTAAAAGAACGTAATAGAATCTGCCAGAACTTCAAAGTGATGAAGAAAAACTACCAATAAACCCATTTTCTGCACACCAGTAAAATTCAACTATTAAGAACCAACTGAGTTCATATATCTATACTCTGTCTGCCTGTCTTAAAGGACCTTTGATGTTCTGCTGAGAGGTGTGAAGGAGATAGAGGGTCATGGGACAATAAAAAAGAAGTATAACCCAGTCTACCATACAGAAAAGATCATTCTAGAAAGAGTGTCACATTTGGTTGGGTGTGATTCAGTGTGATGGATTAGGACTAAGAAGTCAAGACAGACCACGGAAGTGTATGGGCTATTTTATGTCAACTCGACACAAGGGAGGAGGGAGTCTCACCTGAGAAAATGCCTCCATAGTATCAGGCTGTAAGCCAGCCTGGAGGGCATTTTCTTAATCGGTGATTGATGGGGGAGGGACCAGACCATTGTAGCTGGTGCCATCCCTGGACTGGTGGTCCTGGGTTCCATAAGAAAGTAGGCTGAGCCACGAGGAACAAGCCAGTAAGCAGCACCCCTCCATGGCCTCTGCATCAGCTCCTGCCTCCAGGTTCCTGCCCTGCTTGAGTTCCTGTCCCGACTTCCTTTGATGATGAACTATGATGTGGAAGCATAAGCTGAGTTAACCCTTTCCTTCCCGGCTTGCTCGGGTCCTGGTGTTTCATCACAGCAACAGTAACCCTAACTAAGACACCAAGGCAAGAGCATGATGCACAGAGAAAGAGGAGGACAGCTTGGAGAGTTCCGTGCGTGGTACCGATGACGTCACAGGTTGGGTCAGCTCTCCAGCTAGACACTTGGGCTGTTGGCGATGTGGATCACTACTGCTGCTGTGAGCTTAAGAGTTCTGGAATAAGAGCAAGGTGGGAGATTTTGTGAAGGTAGATGCTTTCACGGAGAGAGCTTTGCATCTAGAAGTAGGCTCCTGTTCTAACTGCATCTTTCCCAAATGTTTGTTTTTTAATGCTATCGTGATCCATACAGCGTCTACCAATCCTAGGGCTAAACTAGCCACCAAAGCTGTGTGCATCTCTGCTGCCATCCAGCTTTCCCAAGGTGCATGAGAAGCATACTACTGACTCTACAACCCATCCCAACTGCACAGCCAAGGCTAGCTCCTTTTCCTAACATTTACAAAGTGGGGATTGACTAGGAAAGGGAAACGCTTCCCCTCCCCCAAGCTCATGCACTTGAACAACCTGGTCCCAGCTGATGGTGCTGCTTAGGAAGTGCCAATTCCGGTCGGTGGAGCCTCACTGGAGGAAGTGGGTCACTATGGGAGAGGCTTGAGGCTTTACAGCCTAACCTCACTTCCGGTCTACTCTCTGCCTCCTGACCATGCACTGTGACCAACCACCTCAGCTCCTGTCACCATGCCTTGCCTCCGGAGGTCCTGAGTTTGATTTCCTGTGCCACAAACTACCTAACAATAAAATAGAATTATTTTGCATGATGTCATAAAGCTGATAGAAAATGTAATAACGGGATGTCTCCGTGGTTAAGAATATTTACTGCTCTTGACTTCCAGGGCAACTCACAAGTCCCTGGAACCACAGCTCTTCCAGCCTTCATAGGCACATACCCACATACCCACACACATACACACAATTGAAAATTTAAAAATAATAATAATATTTTTGAGACAGGATCTCACTATCTAGCTCTAGCTGACTGGTGCTCACTGTGTAGACCAGAGATCCATCTGCGTCGGCATCCCAAACACTGGGACTAACAGCATGCACCATCATGCCCAGCATAAATCTATTTTCTTGGTTTTTTTTAAGTATTATAACAGTGGTAGTAGATGGATATGACCAAAAAAAAAAAAAAGAAAGAAAAAGAAAACATTGTATACATGTATGAAATTTTCAAAGAATAAGTAAAACAGTAGTTTTGAAAGTGATGAAAGTCTGCACATAATAAGCATATTCACCATTGTCATTAGTCATTTGATCAGTTGCTGACTTTTCCAGAAAAATGGGCTTCTCAGGAGCACAGTACCGTCAGGGAGCCCATATTCAAGGACGACGGTCCCGGGTGGAAAGCATCATACTGTGACCCCTCATCTGGTCTTTGAGTAGCAATAGACTAGAAGCAGCTAGATTGGCTTGGTTCTGCCTACCGCAATCCACACAAAACTCTACACTTGGAAAAGAAAAGTCAGTCAAAGGGACTCCCCTGGCCCATAAAAACAAGAACAAAAATAAATAAATAAGTAAAACATGTTCAGTTTACGGTGATACTAGTTAGAATGTTTCAGGACTAACCAGGACTGTTCAGCCACTGTTTAAATTCAGTTTATAAAAACTCCCCACCAACTCTCAGTTACTGTGGTTCTCAGCACAGTGATTAGGAAACAAAATAGAAGAAATGTTTTGGGAAGGAAGGTAATAAAGGACTAGAAAAATCAGAGAAACAAAAGCAAAATGGTCTTTTCCCAGCTACCAAGTGGTATTGTTACTCAAAAAAAAAAAAAAAAAAAAAAAAAAAAGTGGAGTTTCCACAGAAAGCCGCAGACAGTTGCAAGATGCTGAGAGGAAACGCCTGTCAGTCCAAGTACAAGAACAGATGGTGACTGGAGGGGACGTGAGGCAGCTCTAGATTTCCCAGAGCGTTTTCTGCTAACTCTACTTGCTCCCGAAGGTAGCAGATCACAGCAGAACGCCAGCCAGGGCTAAGCGGCTGAGGCTCATGGTGCAGGACTGAAGGACCACACTGCGGACTCTGACGGTGCCTGGGGCCCCACCCGCAGCACAGCTGCCAGGCTGAAGGGCGTCCACTCTAAAGTCACTGGCTTGGAGCATCTTGAGCAAGTGGCCGGCCCTCAGCTGTAGCATAACCTAAACACAGAGCACTGTGTGCTGTGCTCCACGCGGAAGCATGCCTCTCTGCACAGACTGGCTCCTTTGCCAAGTGGCTGCCATCAAAACCCACCCGGAGCTCCGACTCTGAAGAGGAATCGAAGCTAAACAGTGTCTGCTTATTCCGAGTCAGAGCAAGTTTGCCATCTCGGTGAGCCAAGAGGATTCTGAAATCTCCACCCCAAGTTCTACCAAGTCGGCGGCCTTGATGCAAACAGCCACCACCCAAGACCACCCATGCGCTTCATTCCGGAAACTGCACGGCCTCCATTTTCTTTTCCTTCTTCTCTGCGGGTCACCTCAGTCACCCCAGACTTGGGTAAAGAGGCCGAGCACACGCTTAGACCACTGGCTCTCAATCTGTGGGTCGTGACCCCATCGCCAAACCCTTAGCTCCAAAAAAATAGTACTTACAGAATGATTCCTAATAGCAGCAAAATTACAGTTATGAAGTCGCAATGAAATAATTTTATGTTGGGGGCGTCGCACAAGGTGAGGAGCTGTATGTATTGCATGGTGGCAGCGTTAGGAAGGTTGTGAACCGCTGCTCTAGGTGGTGGTTGGAAATTTCAGAATCTGGTGGGCGAGCTTTTCAACTTTCTATATGTTTGAAGCTTTCCATAATAAAACATAGGGGGCAAAATTTCATTGTCAAATATGGTTGTAAAAACTAGCAGGCTGAGAAGAGAAATCTGAGAGAGGGTGTCTTGGGGTGTCCTGAGAAAACTGGAGGAGGAGAGCTGAAATGGAGAAAGGAGTTGATGCGGTCATTAATACATTGCACACATGCATTATGCTTCTCCAAGACTAAATTAAGATATTATATTTAAAAAGAAGAAAACACATTAAAATTTTTACCTATTGGAAAAACAAAAACAAAAAACTATAATCTTCAATCCCAACACTTAGTCCAAAAGCAACCTGATCTATATAGCAAGTTCTAGTCTAGCCTGGACCACACAGCGAGATCTGTTATAAAACAAACATTTAAAAACGCGTAAAAATGCCTTGTGTTTTGTTTAAAACAAAGTACATAATTCTTCCTTTAAGTTCAATGGTAAGCCAGGCGTAATGGCACACACCTAGGATCCCAGCCCTTGAGAAGTGGAGGCAGGAGGATTAGGAGTTCAAGCCATCCTCAGCGAGCCGAGCTACACGAGACCCTGTCTCAGACAAACAAATATTCTGATGGTATGAAAGCTAGTGACTTTTGAAGGACTTTTTAGTTTTCTGGATCTGCGGGAAGCATTTTTGAAATATGTGAAGCAGTTTTTGATCTGGTCTTGCTGATAGTATCCCAAACATTTACTACCAGGATTTTGTTCTTTTTCTAAACAAACAAACAGGGTAGGTGGGTGTTCTGGATGGATGCTGTAGGCAGAAGTTTGGGGGTCAACGTTGAGTTTGGCTTTAACCATTGCCAAAGTCTTGACTGTTGCTATCTCACTTGAGGGCCCTGAAGCCTACCTGTCTCTTCCACCTCCAGGTAGGTGATTCATTCAACCCTATGACAGATATTTACTGAATGCTCTCACTGGCCCTAGCATTATATGAGGCACCAGGGGAACAGCAAAAATAAAATAAAATAAAATAAAATAAAATAAAATAAAATAAAGTAAAATAAAATAAAAATAAGAAGGCACAGATCCTGCCACTGTGTAGCTTACACTCTGGCAGAGGGAATAGATAATAAAGAGTAAGAAGAACGCAAAGGGCCAGGGAAATGGCTCAGCAGGTAAAGTCACCTGTTGCCAAACCTGGTGATCTGAATTCTTTCTCGGGAACCCACAGAGTAGAAGAGAACCCCCACAAATTTTCCTCTGACCTACACACACACACACACACACACACACACACACACACACACACTATGGCAGTGCCCCCCAATAAAAGAATAAATAAATAAACAGAATTTTAGTGTAATTTTTAAAGGAGGCATGCTGCTAAACCACCCAGTATGTAAAGCCCTAAGTGGAGAGCTGAAAGGACTAACCGGCCAGGAAAGGTTCAGGTCCGGGGCAGCATCGGGGAGGAGACCGAGCAGATGGCCATATTTAATAGAGCAGCCACGCGGGCCTCTTGGAAAAGGGGACCTTCAGCAGGCACCTGAAGGAAGTGCGGGAATGGCCCAAGCCTCAGTAGAGAAGGCACACCTCGCAGGGGGGACAACAGTTGGGAGCCTATCACGCGGTGTCCCTGCGCCCTTAGAAACTGGAGTTGACCACAGCAAAGACAATGAAGGGTGGGACTGGCCCTGGCTCGCTCCAGGTGCCTCTCTAAAGTGGAATTAAAACCTTGATAGACGGGATGCAGAATGTGAGAAAGAATTGCCAAGGTTGACCCCCACTCCGAGCCTGGGCACTTGGAGGATGGGATTTATCGTCAGCTGGGGGGGGGGGGGGGATATGGAGACCAAAGGCATAACACAAACCCGAGGGCGGGAGGAGTCACACTCTGAAACTAGAAGGCCAGCTGTGTGGCATTTAAGTGAGATGTTGAGTGTGCACCTGGCACACTGATGGGCCATTCAGGAGAGAGGCCTGTGCCTGTGTTGAAACCACACATTCAGGAGTTCACGGCGTATATACACTGTAATGGACGTCATCAGCACTCTGATGTGAACAGAGCTTAGGAAACAAAAAGATCAGCAAAGAGATGGGAGACAAGGAGTGACGCAGGAGGAAGATGAAGAGACCAGTGTCTCGGGAAGCCAGCGAGGAAAGTACATGGAAACCAGGGATAACCGCCTCACTGTGCAATTGTTTATTACAGGAAAATTGTCTCATTTGTGTCAAGAGATAGGAAATATGGAGCCACTTAAACGTGTGTTTTCCTCATGCAAAGAAAAGAACCGGTAGGTACGTGATCAGGCCCAATACACGTATGTAAGAATGCCTTCAAGGACCCTGCCTCGGTCCCTGGGACTACCATCTATCAGGGGGCAGCCTTTGACTCCGAAGTCAAAGGATGGCAGCTCTAGGCAGTGTGTTTTCAGTTCCGGGCAAGAAGGTGCTCGAAGGACAAAATGAGAAAGGCGAAAGCAGTCTCTCAGGGCTTTTGCCTCATACTGCTTGCACTATGAAACTTGTGCCCAGAAATTACACGTACATTTTACTGAACAAAATTCAATTCTTGCTGCTTGGGAGTTTGAAATTTCTGCTTTGCAACATTTTATTGGGGGGAGAGGGGAAGCACCATGGAAACAATATTTAGAAAATATAAGTGTGGCTGGAGATACCGCACAGTGGTTAAGAGACATTCTATCAGAGGACCAGAGTTGGTACCACAACACCCACATCAGGCGGCTCACAAATATGCCTGTAACTTTGATTCCACAGGCTCCAGTACACCCTTCATGGGCCTCTGTGTTCACACACACACACACACACACACACACACACACACACACACACACACTGTTTCCAAAAATATCTGTTTTTTTGCATGTGTGTGTGTGTGTGTGTGTGTGTGTGTGTGTGTGTGTGTGTGTGTGTATTTGTGTGCTTTGTTACACGGGGTGAGAGATTATGTAGAGATAAGGCTCTTAAGAATGTAAACTAGGATTCTGGGGAATTCAGAGTAAGGTCTCTCTGTACCCATAGTAAGACCTTCTGGATTTGAACCCCATTCTGCCTGTGTTCTGATCCATGCCTTGGAATT
Organism: Onychomys torridus; assembly: GCF_903995425.1. Taxonomy (NCBI): domain Eukaryota; kingdom Metazoa; phylum Chordata; class Mammalia; order Rodentia; family Cricetidae; genus Onychomys; species Onychomys torridus. The sequence continues at coordinate 35,175,652 of NC_050452.1, forward strand.
CCACAGAGAACCATGCTTCTCGGGCTCTTTGTTGAACCAGAACCATTCTCTTTAAAATGGGATCAGCACTAGGAGGACTTCAAATGTCAAACAGCTTTTCATTCTCCTCCGGCTTCCGGTTTCCAGCAGTGACAGATGTTGCTCTGCTGTAGTGGGTAGCCATCCCAGCATTGGCCTGGAAGTTCCAACCCCCACTGAGGCTTCGGTAATGGTCACGCCCACAAGGCGGGGCAGAGGAGGAAGCGGAAGACGAAGGATCGGGAAGAGCTCTGTCTCTTGGTTCCCGGACTCTGGACGCTGGAGGTAGACCGAGCAGAGTTCTCCAGAGAACACCGCCGGACTGCGCTATACCCTTGCCAGACCCTGTAACCTACCCCTTCATTTATAAGTTACCCCACAAAATAAACCTCCCTTTTAACTACGTGGAGTGGCCTTAATAATTTAACCAATACTCTGCCTTTGGAAGAGCTGTTCTACCTGTGTGCTATCACTGTTAAGTAGTCACACACATACTTCACAGGGAGAAGGACAGCCAGTGGATCCTGGCTCAGCTGTTCTGTTGGGTTCTCGTCTACCTTCAACACCCAGTTCTAAAGCTGTTCTTCCGTTTCCCCCAGCTTTTTTCTTTATACTGTGAGATACTTTGTATTATTCATCGTGTTATATTTAGTCAAGATTTGTAAGATGTTGCTGAAATAATGCTTTAGAGAGAAATCTGTGCAATTAAGTCACTGTACTGAAAGGAACCATAATGTCAAATAGTGACGCTCTACCTAAAGAAGCTGGAAGCTAAAAAGAACGAACTCAGAAGAAGTAATAAAGAATAGAAACCAATTAAATAGAAAGGGGACAAATAACTGGGCATAGAGAAACAAGGAAACCAAGAGCTGAAATTATCAATAAAATCGATCAATCTCAAGTCACAACCACCAATCAAAGAGACAGCAAGCCAGATGGTGGCTTGCACCTGTAATTGCAGTACTTGAGGGCCTGAGGCAGGAGGATTGCCATGAGTTCAAGGCTAGTCTGGGCTACAAATCAAGACCCTGCCTCAAACAAAAGCACAGCACACGCTGATCAATAGCGTAAACAGGCAAGAGGACAATGTTGCTACCTACTATACACTATTAAAGAAGAAGAAAAGAATGGTGTCAGGAATTCAATGCTCATTAATCTCATAATTTACAAGACAAGGATAATTTTTTAAGAAAATAAAAATTATCTAATCTTCCTCAAGAATAAATAACCTGAATGTCCTTATATGTATTTTATGTAAAATCCTTCCAAGCCCGAGTAGGTTCAATAAAGAATTAGATCAAATATTTAAGCCGAGTGTGGTGTACCACGCCTGGTGTCCCAGCACATAGTAAGGAGTCTGTAAGGAGTCTGAGGAAGGAAGATTGCTGAGAGTCTGAGGCCAGCATGGACTCCATAGACAATACAAGAATGGTAACAGGGGTGAGATGGTTCAGGGACAGATATTCCTGCTGATAAGCCAGACAACCTAAGTTCAATCCTCCAGGAGCCATAAAGTGGAAGGAGAGAACAGATTTCTAGGTATCCTGTGACCCCGTGACTTCCACAGGCACATTGTGGCATGCACATGTGCATACACACACACACACACACACACACACACACACACACACACACACACAGAGAGAGAGAGAGAGAGAGAGAGAGAGAGAATAAATAAATAAAATGTAATTTTAAAAAGGGGACAGGAACAGGCTTAGTGGCACATGCCTTTAATCCCAGCACTTGGGAGAGAGGCAGGTGGATTTCTGTGAGTTTGAGGCTAGCCTGATCTATACAATGAGTTCCAGAGGATCTGAAGATTCATAGTGAGACCCTGTCTCAAAAACCAAACAAATAAACAAATAAATAAATAAGTGGGGGGAGGGGCTGGAAAGATGGCTCATCAGTTAAGCTCACCTGCTGATCTAGTTCCAGGGTATCTGACACTCTCTTCTGGCCTTCAAAGGCTCCTGCACATATGTGCTACACATAAACTCACTCAGGCTTACACCTACCCGCATAATAAATAAATTTAATTAATTAATTAAATCTTGGAAAGGAAAAGAAAGCCGTATTATCTCAATATGTGCAAACAAAAGCTCTTCATGCATTTTAATATCCCTTCCAGATGAAAATAATCGCCTAATAAGAAGAGAAAGGAACTTCCTTAACCCATTGAAGGGTGTGTGTGAAAACCCTTTTGTTAGCGTTCCATCAAATTGGGAGAGTCTCAGCACTTCCCTGTACTATCCAGAACCAGGCAAGGACGGGTGTGACTTCCACCATTTTCATTGAGCTTGGGCTGGGGTTCTCTGCCAATGCAATAATGTAAACAGGAGAACAAAAGCCATCTACATGAGGAAGGAGAAAGTAAAATGGTCTTTACTTACAGGTAACACTATTGTCATTTTTTTAAAGACAAAAAACCATCTGGGAATGATGGTGCACACCTTTAATCCCAGCATTAGGGAGGCAGAGACAGGTGGATCTCTGAGTTAGAGGCCAGTCTGCTCTCCAGAGCAAGTTCCAGGATAGCCAGATAAAGAAACTCTGTCTTGAAAAAAGAAAAGAAAACAAAATGAAAAAAACAAACTAAACCAATGTAAGGCATACACAAGGTGTTGCAGCACTATTTACAAGAGCCAGGAAATGGACCATCCTAGATATCCATCAACCGATGGGTGGATAAAGAAAAAGTGGCACACACAAACAATGAAATATTTATGCAGCCATGAGAACAATGAGAGCGTGACATTTGAGAGGAAATGGATGCAACAGGAAATCACTGTGTTATGTGAAATAAACCAGATCCAGAAAGGCAAATACCAGGTTTTCATCTGTATGCAGAACCAAGATTTTAAGTGATATGCATTGGGGGTGCAACATCAATTCCATTTCTATAAAGTAAAAACAAATAGAAACTGGAAAGAAAAAACGTTCAAATACCATTGGCCAGATGTGATGAGATAGGCCTGTAACCACAGCACTTCAGAAGCTAAGGCAAGAAAAGTGAGTTTGAGTTCGGCTTTGGCTACATAGTGAGTTCCAGGTCAGCCTAAGCAACATAGTGAGACCCTGACTCAAAAACAAAAGAAAAAAATTCATGAAAGTATGAAATATTTGTCAGTAAACTAACAAAATACACAGAGATGCATTCAAACTTAGAGCATACAGTCTGCCCTCTGGATCTGCAGGCTCTCCAGATGCACAGATCCAGATGGAAAACATTTAGAGAAAAAAAAAAATCCAGAAATATTCCAAAAGTAAAATGGATTTGTTGAGCAACACCCTCAATCCAGATAAAGAAGCAATATATAGGTGTACCCCACAGTAGCTTTCCGCCCTTTCACAGACCACTCCCGCCCCCCCCCCCTTCTCTTCAGCACTGGTTGAGCATGACTCCTCTTGCTCTGGGTAAGTTGTAGCTGTACCAAACATGCATAGACTTCTAAGTTGTCACTATTATTCTCTAATAATAAATTCTAACAACTATTTACATCAGGCTTGCATTGCATTGGGTGCTATACACACACTAGCTTTGACCTGATGTGTCCAGAGGGTCATGCACAGACTATATGTAGATACTGCACCACCTTAAGTGAGGCACTGAGATGTGTAGACTTTGACATTTACATGGGAGCCTGGCATTGATCTCCATGACTAATGAGGGATGACTGCATTAAGAAATCCAAGCTAGGCATGGTGGTGCACACCTTTAATCCCAACACTGGGGAAGAGGAGGCAGATGGATCTCTGTGAGTTCAAGGCCAGCGTGGTCTACAAATCAATTTCCAGAACAGCCAGGGCCATTACACAGAGAAACCTTGTCTCAAAAGGAAGAGAGGGGGGGGGAGAGAGGGGGGGGAAAGAAAGGAAGAAATCCAGGTCTTGGGCTGAAGAGATGGCTCATCAGTTAAGAGTGTATTCTGCTCCTGCAGAGGACCAAGTTCAATTCCCACTACACACATTGAGCAGTTCCAATTGACCTCTAACCTCAGCTCCAGGCACACTGAGCTCCTTACCATAGTTTCTAACATCAGCTTCAGTGGACCCAAGGCCTCTGACCTCGACAGGTACCATGTGCACATACCTACGCAGACACAGACACAGACACACAGACACAGACACACACAGACACACACACAGACACACAGACACACACACACACACACACACACACACACACACACACAACTGAAAGTTAAAGTAACTCTATTTTAAAAGAGAAATCCCAGTCTTTTACAACAAGCTTGCAAGCAAACCCATCAGCCTCTGTCCCAAGCGGACATACTGTCCTTATACCTCAAACAGATCTGTCTTGGGTTGTGGAGAGGCACTATAGGTGTGACACAGCAGTCTTACATTTTGTAATGATTGCTGAATCTCAGGGCCTGAACCAATGTCCAGCTCAAGAGGTTGAAACCTATAGGAATATGTTTGAAAAGAAGCCTGCAGGCTGCCATGGAAGTGTCTGGAATCACAGCAAAGACAGGACCTGAAGGAGACAAAGCTACCCCAATCCAAGCTCCCAGCCCTCAGCATGTTGCCTGCCTGTATCCCCTGATGCAGAAAACCTTCAGCTTCATCAAGAGAGCATTCAGTGAGTGGTACTCTGTGTTTCTCTCTTGGGCTTCTCATTACTCTGTGGAAGGCCTGTGGCCTCCAACTACAGTTTTTGGCCCTGCTCTTCTATGTGATGTAACAGCCCCCTCGGATCCTGAGTTGACTAGAATGAAGTCTGCCAGCTGCCTCGTTCAAGCTTTCATGCTTTAGAGAACAACTCCACAAATAGGAGTCTGTTCTATAATAAATATTCTTGGAGGGAATTAATTTCAAAGATGGCTTCTTCCTGTGGCTGGCCCATTGCATCATGTTTTCATGGTTTCCTCCACCTGGGAAACCAAACCCCACCTTTTCAGGGAGGAAGAAAGGATTCGTAATCATCCCAGGCTCATGAAGGATGCATCCGTTCTGAAAATGGCTTCATATACACCTGATTCTACCAGGAGCCCAGTAGGAGAGCCAGCTAAAGAAAATGGGTGCCAGGATGGCCAGCACAGACCCACAAGAGTGCTCCTTTGTTTCAGGGGGCTTTATCCTAGTCAGGCTTCCCACTTTGGTAGACCAACCAATCCACAACCCACGCTCCACACAGATAAGCCCGGTTCTGATTCTGTTTGGAGCAGTCAGCGTGTGAAATGTGATGAAATTCAAAATAGACAGGATACACACGCTCCAGAGGGAAGTCATTAATACCCATGAACAATGATAAAGCAAAATGCCATCTGCCAGGCTCATGTGGCAAACCTTTTAAAAATTCCAATTAGCCTATAAACCAGAAAGGGGGAGCAGATATGTCCCCCTGCCACAAGAGACCGTGTGTCCTCGATGTCTTCCATTGCTTTGTATGTAAACTGCAGTGTGGATGATGGAAACATTACTGGTATGTGAATCTATTGGAGAAATTATGTTCATTATTCTTTAGGACACAGGTGTTATTTATGTAACCAGGTGGGGCAGGATGATATAAACTGCTAATTAAGAACACATATGTATTTTCACACACATTCTGTTATAAAGACTGCTACCGTGATGTTATTGGATTTAGCCTTTACGTGTATTTGGAGTTAAAGATAATGAAACATTTCTGTGGCTGTTTTGTGAGGGAAATTGCCCAGCTTATGATGGATTCTGATACAGTAGGCCATTTTCCTGAGTTGCTTTTCATGAAGCACGCCACTATTAAAATCACAATGCCCATTATTAGAACTGGTGTATTTCAGTCGGAAAAGAAAGGCTCTGATTACAAACACATAGAATAGTTCTCTACGCTGTGCTTGCCCATTGCTTGTCTTTGAAAATATCAAAGAAGCCAGACAAGCTACTTCTGCATGCTGATGTTCTCAGTGTCTCTTGCTTTCTCCTTGGCTCATCATGCAAATGATAGTGGGGTTTATATATTTGGAATTTCTAATCCTAGCACTATCATTATTCAGTTACATGGTTTTGGGGAAAGCCACTAGTCTTGAGGTCCTTTGGTTTCTGTGCCTATGAGATGTCTTCTCTGCCATTGTAGAAATTTTTTTAAGTTATTGTAAGACTCAAAACTGCAAAAATTAAAAAATTTAGAAGTTTTTTAAACCCCTAATTTAAAAAAAAACCTAGACCAGATAAAGTAGACAGAATTGGATGTGTTATGTTAAAGGATGGAATTGGAATTGTGTAGCTATTGTTCAGACAGAAGTGTTTTTGTTCCCAGGAATCTGTCTTCTTCCTGGGCTTAGCCAAGGCGGAGCTAATAATACTCAATGAACAGCCATGCTCTGGAGGATACAGGCTTGGATACATAGGCTGTCTGAATTTGGGTAATAGGGAGTTATTTTGAAACAGGGACCTGTCTTCCAATTATTAACCAAATAATTTCCATTAATGAATTGCATTAATTTATATGAAAGGATACTGGGAAACTGACAGAATGTGAAGGACATAAATCTACATGTAACTTTCATGGAGGATGCTAAAGCACAGCCCAGGTGATGCTGCATGGATGCAGGGTCATCACTGTAACAAACACTGTGCATTCTGCGAGGTTACAGTACAGATGGGGAGGCTGCCCAGGTATAATGCTGATTAGTGTATGGGAGATCTTGATCTTCCACTCAACTGTCCTGTAAACCTAAAACTGCTTTACCAGCTAGTCTACTCAGAGGGGAAAAAAAAGGAAAGGAAGCAAGTCACTGTGCTATGTGGCTAGGATACCAGCACTTTAGGGGCTGAGGCAGGAGGATTACGAAGGTAAATGCCAGCGTGAACTACACAACAAAATCCTGCCTCAAACAAACAGGCTGAATTGTAGGAAGGGAATTGAATGGGATCCTGATAAAACTAAAAAAACAAAAAACAAAAAAACCAAAAAAAACAAAACAAAGGAAGGAGTAGACCTCCATCACTTTAAGTCATATATAATAAATCATTTATTGAAATATAAAGATCTCCATTTACACTTTTTTAGAACAAAACATGAACAGGGGTATCTGGAAGCCATCTTGTATTGGCAGACGCTCCCTATGGCGTTAGTTGCTCTCACGCATTCACCACACCACCATTTGGGGAACATGTAAGTATTTTTCCTCTTTATGACTTCTAAAATATAAATTTTGGACATTCAAAAGTGCAACAGTTAATGTGCCTGTGGGGAATATCACAGTTAAAAAAATATAAACAAAGGCAGTGATACAGCTTGTCATACACGTTTTGGCAGTATTCTCCAAGTCTACATAGCAATACATATATACATATTGATGTATAACATCATCTTATCTTATGTCCCTCTTCACAAATATAGGACCATTTTGTACAGGTTGGCAGACCACATTTTAAGGACATCTCACTGATCATTTAAAAAGTCACAAATTGTTTTCCTCGGGCTGGCTTTGATTGTCATCATACAAATAGAAAGCAGGAAAGATGGGTAAACTTTCTTTTGGGGACTCTGCAGGAGGCAAAATAGGAAATGAATCAGGGATACACTCAAAACACTGTTTAAAAATAAAAATGTATTCCTGCTGAGTGTGGTGGTGCATGCCTGTAATTCCAGCACTCGGGAGGCAGAGGCAAATGGATCTCTGTGAGTTCGAAGCCAGCCTGGTCTACAGAGTGAGTTCCAGGACAGCCAGAGCTACATAGAGATCCTGTCTCAAAGAACAAAAACAAGTGTATTCCCATTTAATCTCAGCGGAGAGAACTACTAAGGACAGTAACTGTTCATCCAACCTCATGGTGTCATGCAAGGCCCAAAGCAACATCAGAATAAAACGAACCAACAAAGTCAAGGCTGTTACGAGGGGGTGATAAACAGAATGCTTGAGCTGCAATTCTAGAAACACGAATGTGTTTCAGGTCTAATTGGCTCTAAAGAATCTAGTCAGGTTTTTGTTTTTAATTGGCCAATCTGGCTCAGTCTTCACACTTACTGTGAAAAAGGAAAGTTGGGGTTTGCACTGAGATTATACCAGTAGGCAGTCAAGTACCTTGTTATTGCTTCTGTGGCTTCCAAAGCATCACCTGCTGCAAGCAGATACAGTGATTGCAGTAATCACAGCCCATGTTTCATTCATACGGAGTCAGCAATTAGGCACATTGCAGAGAATGCCAATGAACTTACACTAACCAGTTTGATAGTTCGGAGGGTTCTGCTATCCTCCCACCTAAACACCCCCAAATCAGGAAAACCTTTTCATCTTCTCCACCACATACAGAACTGACTCTACAAAGACCTGACACACAGAGTTGCATCATCTGTGAACATGCATTGAGGTGGACAACCTGAGGCTTCCCCAACCAGTGGGAAGTGGTACCCACATTGTCTGAAACTGGAAGATGTGCCCAAACCAAGATTTTGCTTTCTCAGCCTTAGCTAAGCATAGAAACTTAAATTAAGAATGGGAATTGCTAGAGACGTGGCATCAAATGTTACTGACGTAGAGCCAAGGACTTAAATAGTAGCCTTCCTGCATGCTTGACTTCTAGCCCAGTTCCAAATTTCAAAATTGCCCCACCCACAGCAACCCTCTGTAACTCAGGCTGGTGTTTCTGAGTGCTGGTTAAACAGAAGCACCAAGGAGTTTATTAAGATTATATATAGGTTCCTGCTCCCATCAGACCTAGTGATTCCAAATCTCTGGGGCAAAGACCTGGGGCTAGTGACTGTAGTTTCAGTTAATGGTGGGAAATAAAGAGCCAAGCTAATGCCCACACAACCTTCATTCAACAGCACCATTGTGGTTTCGGGATCACCAGCTCTTTCTCTTTAAGACGAGAGAGGAAAGTGAGGTGCTGATGTTGAAGCATCCTTAAATGTCATAGATTTTATAAAGTAGGGATGGGTGGGATCCATCAAAGTCATCACTGGTCATAAAAGAAACTTCTGCCCATCTGAGCCCTTTTGTGAACTGTTCATTTCCACAAGGTCACAGCATGAGAAGTCACATTGGGCCCAGACTTAAGCCTTTATACTGAGAACATTTGGAACACGGGAGTTCCGCCTTGCTTGTTTCTAATCCCATTACTTCAGAGGTGATTGACTGCTTTCAGTGCCTTGGATTAGGGAGAACACTACTCAGTACATAGCATCAAAAACTTCTGGGCGACACTACTTAATACTCTGCTCTCTAGTGTTCACTAACTTTAATCCACTAAAGCTATTATATTTTACTGAGAAACATGTTATTTAATATAAATGTCAAAAACTGCCAAACTTGTCACCTACTTAGTAAGGGTTTTGTTTTAATTGTGCTTTCTCTGTCGGGAAATCATGTTATGGATTACATATTTAGCATTACTGTTAACAGTAGTAGTGTTATAAGTATAGATTACAATATACAGAGGAGTATGGGGCTCCTAAAAGACCCAAATCTATTATTCAAGGTTGGTTAGTTATCATCTTTTGCCTCTTTAACACTAACTAATAAGACAGTAAAACAGGGTGGTTCCAGTACCTTTCAAGGTTCAAAGTGGTTTTGCATGTACTTCATGAGAAAATTCAACAGCAGCTGGTACCGGATTCCAAGAGGGAAGTACATGGATGGACTGAGTGGTCTCTTCAGAAGTCCAGAGCGGAGAGTTAACACAAATCTAAACACATCCTTGGTTAGAGTTATTTACATAACTACAATGCTGGAGCTGTGTCACAGCACGAATTGCGTGTGTGGGAATCTCACCAAGGCCTTGGAAACACAAAGCTCATCTTCTGAGGCCTGTTATTCCCCTTGTCCGTCCTTTTCCAAACTTCACACACAGCTGAGATGCTACTGACACATTGCAAGAGGCAACACGGACCAAGTTCAATCCAAGTATCCCATTCGTTCACAGAGGCTCCCTGAGGCCCGGGTCAGGGGACTCCTCTTTCCACATCACACGAGTCCTCTTCTCGACCTTTGCATTGCAGGGAAGTGGTTTTCTTAAAGGGATCCCAAGGAGGCTCCAGGAGTAGACGATAACCCCCAACCCTGCCAGTTACAGGAAGCTGTCCTCCACCAGGTCTGAGGAGTCTATGCCGATGTCATCCATCATGTCGATGTCCTCAATGGTCTCATCCTCTCTCTTGATGAAGGTGGAACTGCTGGAGCCTGTCTCAATGGCACTCTCTTCCGAAGTCTGCGAGCTGGTGGGATTGAAAAGCAAAGGCTAAGGTCACGGACAGACTGACTACACGCTATACACGTGCTGCATTTCCAGGGTGGCTGCCCGAGGCAAAGGGACTCTTTGTGCAAGGTCCTTTCCTATTGAAACACGTGCAGCCAAGCATGGCAAGTCTGTCATAGAGCCAGCCAGCTACTCATTCATTACCTAGTGCCGCACAGAGGCAATACAAAACCAAGACACAGCCGTCTTCACAACCCAGCTTGCCTTCTTTCCTGTTTTGTGGAAATTGCTAACAAGACATGAGAGTTTCTACTTTCCCTATGAGGGAGAGAGTAAGTAACAGCCAATCAAAAGACACTGGGAAAGAAAAGCAAAGGAACAAAGTCAGCCAGACCAAGTTCAGTCCCACCAGCCGCTGACTGTCTCTGGAGCCTCCTGAGCAGGAGGATGGGCTCCCACGTTTTCCTCACTCCCCTGCCATGCTCCTTCTCGACTCTCACTTACCCAGCCCCTCTGTCTGAAGGCCCAGGTGAAGACAGAGGAAAGAAAGGTTTTCTTTTCGCATCTATAAAACGGCATACCAGAAGCCTCACTAACATGGCTGCCTAAGTGAGACCTGAATAAGAAGGACTCCAATAGACACGATAATGTGTGAAGGATGGCCACTCAGGTGGCCTCAACTCTAGACAAAGAACTACAGACAACGAAGGCACATTGAGATCAGAGAAATGGTCCTCCCTGGGGAGGAGCACGCCGGTTGCTTATCAGATATCAAACGGTCAGTCCCAACATACGCAGACAGACAGGTAGCATTATACAGACTGAGCAGGCTGTATCTGGAGACTTGGGTGAATATATCTACACACAACACAATTATAATCTCAAAAAATAATATATATATATATATATATATATATATATATATATATATATGAAATAAAATTTAAAAAAGATTTCTCTGGAACATAAATAAAACTAGACAAGGCTAAAAATGACATGACCGTAATGCCTAACAATATATCTGCTGAGACAATTAAATATGATAATAATCTAATAACCATGAACATATGAAGAAGCCGAATAAGTATTAGCAGTTATTATTCAAACTGTTATCTGAATTTGAATAAAGAGACCTGAGAACAGCTGTAGGTTTTCTTTCCTTCTTTTTTCGTTCAGTACTGGGGGTTGAACCTACAGCCTCAAACGCAGTCCATATGGATTCTATGTCTCCGACTCTAACTCTCTGGAACAGTTAACTTTCCTATTCTTAGCACATTAATGGCCTTATTCTTAGGAAGCTTATGCCAGAATACCAGGGGTGAAGTATCCTGGTGTTTCCTACTTAGCTTTGAGTGAAAAATAAAAATGCATGTGTGCTTGTGTGTGTATGTGTGTATATATGTATGTGTGTATGCATGTGTATGTGTATATGTATGTGTGTATTTTGTGTGTGTGTGTCTGTGTGTATATGTATGTGTGTATTTTTGTGTCTGTGTGTATATGTGAGTGCGTGTGAGTGCGTGTGTGTGTGTGTGTGTGTGTGTGTGTGTGTGTGTGTGAGATATGGTATATATACACTAAGCTGGATGGAGTAAATTAGGTCACCACTAACTGGTCAGTGTAGTCTCACAAAATTCTTGTGTACTAAACATTTTTTAAACAAAAGGTTCCAGATATACAATCGCTGAGGTCACCAGCCTGCCAGGACTCCCCATCTGTCTTCCCTTCCCTGGATTCTTGACCTCTTGTCTGTATTCTGCCTTGTCTCACTATCCACCTTGTCCTTGTATGTCTTTTTGCTCAAAACTCATGACCATCTGTCGGTGGATAGGACCATGGCTTCTTCCCCACAGTGGGGCGGCTGCCCTGTGCTTCACACAAAGAGGAGGCGAAGGCAGCCGCCGAGGAAGGAAGGACAGACGGACGGGGGAGGCCTGTGAATTGGCAGTTTGTAATTCTCAACTATAAGCAGGGCTAAGGACTATTGATGGAGCAGCAGACATCCCAACCCCGCCTCGCTCCTCCTTGTCCTCCGATCCATGACCGTGTAGGACCTCAGGGGAAAGGCTTCTCTGACCATCACCCCGGCTTCGGTCCGAGGCTGTTCACCAGAGAGGCGCTCACTGGGGGTGAAACACCTCAGAACCGTGGGGGAGGCATTTTCAAAATTGGGCGGGCTGGAGAGAGATGGCTCAGGGGTTAAGAGTGCTGACTTTTCTTCCAGAGGACCCGAGTTCCATTCCCAGCACCCACATGGCAGCTCACACCTGTCTGTAACTCCAGTTTCAGGGGACCCTGACACCCATGGCAGAAACACAAATGCACATAAAAATTATCTATATCTATGTCTGTATATTCTATCTATCTATCTATCTATCTATCTATCTATCTATCTATCTATCTATCTATACACACACACACACCTCTCTTACACACACACACACATCTCTCTCTCTCACACACACACATCTCTCTCTCACACACACACACCTCTCTTACACACACACACATCTCTCTCTCTTACACACACACACCTCTCTTACACACACACACATCTCTCTCACACACACACACACATCTCTCTCACACACACACATCTCTCTCTCACACACACACCTCTCTCACACACACACACACATCTCTCTCACACACACACACATCTCTCTTACACACACACATCTCTCTCTCACACACACACATCTCTCTTACACACACACACATCTCTCTCTCACACACACACACATACACATCTCTCTCACACACATACACACATCTCTCTCTCACACACACACACACCTCTCTCACACACACACATCTCTCTCTCACACACACACATCTCTCTCTCACACACACACACCTCTCTTACACACACACATCTCTCTCTCACACACACACATCTCTCTCTCACACACACACACCTCTCTTACACACACACACATCTCTCTCTCTTACACACACACACATCTCTTACACACACATCTCTCTCACACACACATCTCTCTCTTACACACACACATCTCTCTCTCACACACACACATCTCTCTCTCACACACACACATCTCTCACACACACACACATACACATCTCTCTTACACACACACACACATCTCTCTCTCTCTCTCTCTCTCTCTCTCTCTCTCACACACACACACACACACACACACACACCCCTCCATGAGCCACCCTGGACCTCTGCCACTTGTTGCCCAAGTTCACACCCCTGAGGGCCTCTGTTTCCCATGAGCCCTCCCCTTCCAGGCTCGCACATGGGGAGGTGGACAAGCACCCCACTTGCCTGTGCCTGTTCCTCTTGCCTAGGTCTTCCTCCTCCTCCTCCTCCTCCTCCTCCTCCTCCTCCTCGGGAACAGGGTCAATGTCTGGCAGGGGGATGATGTAGCCACTGTCTGCACTCAGCCTCTGCTCGTCCAGGCCGCCTTCCCAGTCCTTCAGCTTGTCCTCTTCGTTTTTGTAAGTGACGCCAATGTATGAGTTGTCAGAGTCCACGCGCATGCGTGCCACGGCCGGGTGGTCACTCTTTAGGAAGTCCAGGTGAATCTTTTCATAACTCTGAAAGTATTCATCGGAAGCATTTAATCAAGTGTTAACTGACAAACTGTGAAATGAATATAGACATTTAGAACATGTGGTTTAACATGAATGGGTTTCTACAAGGATAACAGTTTGTCATGTTCCAGATCAGACGGAGATACAAAGAGAGACTCTGTCTCATAATAATAACAACAACAATAATAATAATAATAATAATAATAATAATAAATAATGAAAGGAAGGAAAGAATAAAGCTTTTGTGCAGCAAAGGAAAACAACAAAAAGTAAAGAGAAAAACCTAAAGAATAGGGGAAAGCTTTGCCAAATATACATCAGTCAGTGGATTGGTATGTAGGATATATAAAGAACTGCAAAATTTAAATACCAAAAAAATCATCCAATCAATAAATGGACAATAAACTGAATATTTAGCTTATAAAAGAATAAATACAAATAGCCAATAAATAATTGGGAGAGTATTCAATATCCTTAGCCATTGGAGAAAAGTAACGCCACTGAACCCAGTCAAAGCGGCTATCATCAAGAAATCAGGCCGGGCCGTGGTGGCGCACGCCTTTAATCCCAGCACTCGGGAGGCAGAGCCAGGTGGATCTCTGTGAGTTCGAGGCCAGCCTGGGCTACCAAGTGAGTTCCAGGAAAGGTGCAAAGCTACACAGAGAGACCCTGTCTCGAAAACCTAAAAAAAAAAAATTAAGAAAGTAAATGAAAACAAATATTGACAAGTTGTATTGATAGGAGAGTACTTCCATACTGGATGTCAGTATAGAGGTTAGAGTCCTCAGAAAACAAACCAAGCAGGGTGGTGGTGGTGCACACCTTTGATTCAAGCACTCAAGAGGTAGAGGCGGGCGGATCTCTAAGTTTAGGATCAGCCTGGTCTAAAGAGCGAGTTCTAGGACAGTCAGGGCTACCCAGAGAAACCATGTCTCAAAAAGAAAAAAAAAAAAAAGTAGTCAAGCAAACCAAGAAACAAAACCCACTAAAAGTAAGTTGGGTATGGTGACTCACATCTTTAATCCCAGGATTCAGGAGGCAGAAGCAGTGGATCTCTGTGAGTTCGAGGCCAGACTGGCCTACATAGTGACGTCTAAAACAGCCAGAGCTACATAGAGACCCTGTCTCAAAAAAAAAAACAGAAAAAAACAAAAACAAAAACAAAAAATAAAAACAGAATCACCATATGACTTAGCTGCACCCCTCTGGTGTACTTAAATCAACACACCACAGAAATTCTTGCCATTCGTGTATAGGGTGGACCAGCCACAAAAGACAAAAATGGAAAAACCCTACTTTCAACCTCAGTGTCTTCCTCTTCCCACCAACAGAGAATCTTCCGCTGACCTAGGTGAATTATTCCTACCTGCTCCCAGCATCACTTCGGAGAGGCGCAACATGTGCAATCTAGACTGACCTTCTAAACTGTCAGCTCAAAGGGCGGGAGGCTCCAGGGCAAACTACTCATGTTGCCTCTCAAGAAGAAAGAGAAATGAGTCAGTCTACAGTGCCTACTCTGAGATGGGATTCATCACACTCGAGTGTGTGGCTTCCCTTCTCCAGGCCTCAGCAGAAAACTGCACCATTCATTTGCATCTCCCGAGTAGGTCCATGAAATCACATTTGTTCCTTTGAACAATGCTTCCTGTGCTGCAGAAAACCAGCTGGAGTCACAGATAACAGCTGGGATTGTCCCCTCCAGTCAGCTGGTAAAAGCCAGTTTCAAATGAATTTAAGTGAGTCCAAATGAGCAATTGAATGGCCTCAGAAGTCCTGAAGGTTCTAACGGCACTGTAGCTACAGATACAAATATGTCGGAGGATGAAGTGCCTACAGGTGTCGAGTATGTAAGACGAAAGAGAGCCCTATGGGAAGAGGTGGGGGGTGTCTTCATTCATCATTGCTATCAGGGTCCTGTAGAGCTCTCCAGAAGCCGTGGTCACAGAATTACATGATCTGTGTTCTCCTTTGAAAGTCCCTTTCAAACAGTGCTAACAGCGTAAGTGCCAGCTACTCCCTCGTCCTTGTCCACATCCCCCTGTCCACCATCCCAGGCTCACACTGACCTTTTTATATTGCCCAGGCAGCAGATTCTCCACGATCTCACTCAGGTGGTAGAAGGAGGGTCTCTTCTCAGGCTCGCTGTTCCAGCACTGCACCATAATCTCATAGCTGCAAAGGCAGAGCTCAGAGTGAGTGTGGGAGTGTGCGTAGATGTCAGCCACCCCACAGACCCTGGAGCACGGTTAGAGAGGAAGCTTACACTTCACTGGTGGCATGGTCAGGTTTGGCCATCCGGTATCCACTCTTGATCTTATTGTAGAAAGTAGAATCAACCATCATGCCAGGGTAGGGTGTGCCACCTAAGAGCCAAAAAAGAAAACTAGATGACCAAGGGCTACTATGGGTACCACACATCTTTAATCCCGAAACCCTGATGTCCCAATTCTTTCAAAGAATCTGTAGGTTAGCATCTCCTTGACTATGGAGGACTGCTCAAACTTGACATAGGAGTCTTGGTTGGTGGAGTTCAAGCATCTTGGGCAAAAAGCATACAACTTTAGAAAAAAAAAATCACTAACGAATTTAATAGTGGTTTGAACTACTGGATACATACACACACTTAAAAGGTGAGGAGGTGTTCTAAGCCACTAAAGGTAAGAATGTCATTTTCTTTTTTTGTTTGTTTGTTTTGTTTTCTTTTGAGACAGACTTTCTCTGTGTAACAGCCCTGGCTGTCCTGGAACTCCTAGAGATCCACCTGCCTCTGTCTCCCAAGTACAGGGATTAAAGGCCACGGTGCCCAGCTTAAGAATGCCATTTTCATCACAAGTGTCAAATAATTATAGCCAAATTCAAAGCTGGGACTGAACTGTCAATAATCCACTGTTTCAAGGGAGTACAAGGCTTCAGGAAATGGAGAGTGGGAATGAATAGTGGTGCCCTGAGCACCTGCCAGGTCAAGTTTGATTTCCTCTCTGAAGCTTCTACTCCAAAACTCTTCTCCTTCCTCTGAACCCATGTTATAGCTTGCAGGGTTTACCTCTAACTGTGTAACCCATATGTCCCCAAAGGTCACAGTCGTACCTCAGCATTCGCTTACAGCCCTCCCCTGTCAGCAGTCACCTGACCTGTCCAGGCCCTGGTGACAAGTGATCAAATGTTAAGGAGGTTTATCTCCTCCAGACGGGGAGCTACACCCCCTTCCTTGCCGCATCACCTCTCACCTGGACATCAATCATCATCAAATAAAGGGGAAGAAACTCTCAGTAACCTATGTCACCCGGAGTCCAAAATGAAAAGGCAGATGTCATGGGAAGCACTTTCCATGGGGACAAATCACTCTGGCACAACCCACGAGAGCAAAGGGGCAGTGGCCAGGGATGAGGGAGCATCCCCCAAAGATTCCTCTGGGTCTACTCAGCCTACATCAGACATGGTAAGGACTGACTTGTGGAGCAACTGCAGTGTTGACACTGTGTGTGTCGGCATCCTGGACCTGGGACCGACACATATCCCTTCAGAATTAGCCACACCAGCAAAGCAGTCAAACCCATACCAAGGGAAAAGATCTCCCAGAGCAGGATGCCATAAGACCAGACGTCACTCAGCGTGGTGTAGAGGTTGTCAAAGATGCTCTCAGGAGCCATCCACTTCACAGGCAGGAAGGTCTGCAGAGAAGGAGAGAGGAGATTAACCCAGGCTATGCTCTGAATGTCTGCAGAAGAAGAAACGGGAAGGTTCTCCCTGGGCTGTGAATAATGCATTAAGGATCCTGTCTGCATCATGTCTCTCGGGTGATTCGTGTTCACTGGCAACTAGGGGTGTTATGCGTGTATATGGATATGTGTGTATGTTCACATGTATGCAGGTGCTGTGTGTGTGTGTGTGTGTGTGTGTGTGTGTGTGTGTGCTGTGTGCGCGCGCGCGTGAGCGCATAGGAGGCCAAAGACCTCAGCTGTTGTTACTCAGGATACAATCCACCTATGTTTTTGTTTTTGGTTTGTTTTTCTCTGAGAAAAATCTCTCAATTCAGCTAGGCTGCCTAGGACAGAACAAAGAGTTCCAGGGATCTGTTTCTGCCTCCACAGCACTGGGATTACATGCACCAGCCATTATGTTTGGTTTTTCATATGAGTTCTGGAGCTCAAACTCAGATACCCCTGCTTATGCAACAAGCACTTCACTAACTGAGCTATCATCTTAGCCCACTGTCTAGATTCTTAATAATCATAACAAACAAGGAATGCTCAATTGTCCCTTCTTATCTCTTGGGAGGAATAATACAATAACAAAATTTAACTTTCTATTTAGCAATGAAGTGTGACCTTTGACCAGACCAGTCCCCCTGTTTTCAGGTAACTCTAGGGAACAAAACTAAAAACAGATACAGCAACCTGTAGACCAGTGACAACTTCCAAACTCTAAGAAATAAGTGGCTATTTTCCACTGTCAAAAAAGAAGACACTGAGATGTATCTCCTTTGCGAAGCCAGTTCAAACTTCAGATGAATTAATAAGTCTGCACAGATACACAACGCAACATCCTTCAGGCTAGCATCTTTCACCCCTCAATTACTAAGAAAACAGCAGACATTCATAACCTTAGATGAGAAATCATTTCTAGCCAAGTGTAGCAACTTGCTCAAGGTGCCTGGAAGAGCCACAGCTCTGGTCGTGGGCATTGAGTCCTGAGTCCTGAGGCACCAACATGGACTGTCCAGGCAAGTACTGTGGCTCTGGGAGCTGTCTTACTCCAGCGGAACAGAGTGGCACAGAATCATACCCCTGGGTGGCAGACATGTCCTAAGCTGCTCACATGCTTAGGTGGAAGGGATGGAGAGGTGGCTCAAGGAGGTAATGAAACTCTCTTTAAAGAAACTGAACCGTTCTTTTAACTCCAGCCATCTTAATGTTCTAAAGCTTAAACTTGCCTGTTGGAAATCTGGTAAGAATTTAAAAACTAGAGATCTCCCTGGAAATGCAAGCTTGTATATTCATGTACTTACTTGACTTATTAGGAGTTAATACTTACTGGGTGGGTCTAATTGTCTGTTTTTAGTTTTACATGTATGGGTGTTTTGCCTTCAATGTCTGTATGCTTGCATGCATGCCTAGAGCACATAAAAGCCAAAAGAGGGCATCAGATCCCCAGAGCTGCAGTTACCGATGGTTGTGAGCTGTCACATGAGGGCTGGGAATCGAACCCAGAAACTCTGGAAGAGCATCAAGTGCTCTTCTTAACCAATGAGCTATCTCTCCAGCCCCTGCTGGGCACTTCTCTATGTCAAGCACTGTCTATAGCACTTTATATAAATTACCTAAATTATTCCCTTGTAGTAATTTAGGAAATGGGTAATGCTACAGAGAAACTAAGGCATGAGATAGACATTAAACTTGACCAAATGCCAGCCCTGCTATCGGGTGGAGCTGATACCAGGCTGTCTGTTAAGCCCAAGCTTTCCCTATTGAGACCTCTGGAGCCAACTAATGAGCCCTGTGAACCTATTTCAGAAATCTGACTTCTGAATTAAGAAACAACACACTTCAGAGATTAAAGGGGTGGAGGTGGAGGAAACTTACACTGCCCTTTGACACGTAGTTGGAATCATGCATGATGTCTCTGGCCAGACCAAAGTCACAGATCTTCACAATTTTCCCCTGTGCCAGAAGGACGTTGCGGGCAGCCAGGTCCCGGTGGACACACTACATGGGAAGGAAAGATGTCATTTCAGAATGGCTCCAGCTAAGGCCAGACAGCAGCACTTCTGCAAGACCAGCCACTCCATGGTGGCACTTGAAGGGGGCCCTGGTAGGAAGAACCTGCCCTCCCTCCCCATGCTGACTCCACTTGAGGGACAAAGGGTCCCAGGGAAAGACAGACGCCCAATGATATCAGACTCCCAGCCAGTTTGGGGAAGTGACGACGAGGTAATAATCTGAGACCCCCTGTTACTGCTGCTCTAAGATCTCCCTACTGGCATGTCCGCCTCCCTCTGAACCTGTGGCTGGGTCAGAGAAGATCCCTGTGCCTTGCTTGAACTTACATTTTTGGAAGCCAAAAATTCCATTCCTCGTGCAACTTGATAGGTGAAGCTCAGTAAATCCAGCAAAGTAAGACCCTCGGAGTCATCATCCGACAGGAGGTTTTTGACTTCTGAGTCTGTGGGAAAGGCATCCAATGTGTTAGTGTCGGCTCAAAGCACAGGACCCTGCGGGACCCTGACAGTCCCTGGTCTGGCAGGTCGCAGAAGTTTGCCCAACGATCTCCTCTGAAAGCATTTTCTCTTAGTTTCTAGACTTCACAGGATACAGAAATTATGCCAAGGAGGCTATGGGTGTGGCTCAGTGGTAGAGAATTTGCCCAGCATGCATGAAACACACATTTCAACCCCCAGTGCTATAAAAATAGAAGACATAATGGCTCTTTCTTCCAAAAGAAATAGACACAGGTTGAGAATTCCTGACCCAGAATCCTGAATCTAAAATGCTTGAAACACCAAAAACTTAGTTAGCACCAGCGTGATGGCAGAAGCAGAAATATTCCCATGCCAGACGTCATGTGACAGGTCATAGTCAAAACACAAGCACACTAGAAAAAATATTGTATAAAATTACTGTCAGCTATGTGTCTGAGGTGTGCGTGAAACAGATAGGAATTTCTATTTTGGTTTGGCTCCCAACCCCAAGATATCTCATTATGTATATGCAAATATTCCACAATCTGAAAAAAAAAAATTCAAAACACATTCAGTTCCAAGTATTTCAGATAAGCGATACCCAGCCTGCATGCACAAACACATACCTGGGGGGCCTAATAATCAAACCAAACTTCTCCACGGGTTCTCACATACAGAGTTCTGTTTGCCCTTGGCTTTCATTCCTCCCCTTAGTCACAATCATCTCAGCCATCTTGGGGAGACACACATACACACACACACACACACACACACACACACACGGAAATCATCCATGGCAAGTTTGAGGCTTGCTTTAATTTTCTTTCTACTTTGTGTTTAGCTCGCCGACTACATCAACTAACCAAACAGACCAGGCAACCATCTTAAAGGACGGTGCCCATGATCAGGCATTGACCTGCCCTTGTAACTTGTCCATTTCCCAACTCCCCCATTCATCCCTTCTGGAAGGACCCCAAGAGTTTTCCAGGAAGGCCGTCTAGGCCAGCACTTCTCCGTCCTCGACGATGTTCAGGCCAGTGATGAGCGGCTTCAGCCATTCACACTTTTTTCCTCCCAGCTATGGGAAGGCCAGAAAACTGCAGTCTGCCTGCCAGCAGGACCCAGGCCGAGCATGAGTCAGGCCCACCAGCTCTGCCCTGGAAGCAATGTAAACTATTTTTAACCATATGGGAGTGGAAAGGAAGCAGTGCTTCCAAGAGCTCTCATTGGGTAAACTTTAAGAAGTGTTTGGAAGTTCACCCATTTGGCAACGTGAAGTGAATGGAGCTGCAGATATGGAAAATATTGCATGTTGGCTTTTACAAAACAAGCACATACTTTTTAATGGTTTGTACCTTTCACTTAAGAATCCTGAAAGTATTCAGAGAACACTGGAGAACTTTTTTTTTTTTTTTTCAAAACAATCTCCACGGCAGCTGAACACTTTTGCAGCAGCTGATGAGAGGCTCAAACCCCCAAAAGCAGGATCACAAGAAAAGGTCAGGCTCATAGACACTGCTCACTTCAAGTGTGTGGTTAAGCTAGATCCCTAGAGAGGCCACCCGAGAGCAGGCGTGAGGTGGTCCATCTGGCATGGCATTACCAGGTGGCCCCCTGGAGTTGAGAAATGAATTCATCCCCACCACATACGCTTCTGTTTTCAAAGCAGCGGGGCATGCTTTCAAACAAAAGTCAATAGAGACACTTGTCAGAAACTGTAACCTCAAACTGTCTACTCTCCAGTTACTACCCCACATTGTATGTTAGGAAAGTGAAAAGCGAGGATTATCGCGCACACAGAAAAAAAAAATCATGAGGAAACAATGTAAGATTGCCAACTTTTAGTTTGGCCACGGAAGGAAAAAAAAAAAAAAAAACACCAATTATCACCGCTTTCATTTTTTAACAAAAGACATGTTAACAAGAAAAGATCATTATAGCAGAATGAATTATTTATTTAAAGCAATGACATTTAAAGTTTGAGAAATGGATTACATTAGGTCTGTCATTATTCTCTATTTTTATTTTTACAATATTATATGTTTTTTTTTTTTTTTTTTTTTTTTTTTTTTTTTTCAGTGCCGGAGCTTGAACTGTGAACACACCAGGCAAACAAAAATCATTGATCTCCATCACTAACCTTGTCTGGACCCTTCTCATTCACAGACCACAGATCTACAAAAGACATCCAGGCCCATGAAGAGGCCTGTAACTTAGGGACCACACAGCCTGACAGATGTACCCCTCTTCCCCATTTCCCCTCCTCTGAGTATCCCATCAAACCACAGAAAGATCATATTTGCCAGAATGAGCATGGGCACTTTTACCTAGCATAGATTTCTTCTTATAGGAGGCTGGCCGATCATACAGCGATCTCTGGATGTCGGAGTACTTAGAGACTTCTTTCCTTTCAAGCATGGGGACGTACTGTGTGGTATCAGCTTGCTTCATGTCCATGTAGTCACCATTGTTTTCAAAAGATAAAATCACGTAACTGGAAAAAAAAAAAAAAAAAGACAAGGATGTTTCACCCCCAGTGGCCTCTAATTTGGTCACTCAGTAGATAACATGCTAATTTGGGTGCCTACAGTGTGCCATTAACTGAGGGAGGTATCTGGGTCTCAGGGATGAGCATAAACAATCCCCAAGTGCCCACTGCATGGGGTGGTCCAGGCAGACAGATGACCATTAATCCATCACAAATGGATGGATCATCTCAAACCCAGGCGTACTGAGAAGGAAGGATGCTTCTGATGTGGAAGAAACATGCCCATCCAGGAGGTAGCAAGCACTTCTCTAAAGAGTGTGAAATGAATACTATCTACATTGACGGGACACACTACAGGGTCAGCCGGCGTCCACAGATGGTGGCTACCATGATTCTTCATGGTTGACTTCTCTGTCCTCAATGTCACCCCTCTACAGACCCTCAGAAGTAGCAGAGACATCCCCAAGAGCCACAGGGAAGTTGAGAGCTACATTCCCGGAAACACAAAATACTCTGAGTCTGGTACACAGAGTTGAAAAGTTCATGACAGTAAGGACAAGTCACTGTTGTCCTCCGTCGGTTAAGCAGCCACGTGGCCATGTGGCTCCAACAAACAGTTCCTACGACTGAATGCACCCATTCAGAGTTCATTAGGTATTTTAATAGCAAGGGCGGTCCTTGGACTTTCTGACCTTACAGAACCTCACATCCATACTCTTTACAGTTTTAGCAGCAGAGACAATTGAGTATCACTGGCCCAGGTTCAGCAAGGACCAACAGCTCGAGCCTACAGATCCTCCAACAGCTCCTTGCAAGGCACAAATCTAGACATCCCTGGCCAGAGCTGCACTGACGCGTCCTGAGGCATCACATACCAAGAAGAGAATGGTTTTCAGGAGGGCCCCCAGCTCCCACTGTCACTCAAACCTATCAGTACAGCCTTCCCATGGAATGACCTAGTCCCAAACACCTGCAGCTATGTATCCATCCACACTGACGTGGATGGCTGGGTGGGCTGCAAGCCTTGTGGCCTCTGGGTGCTGGCCCAGAATCCGCAGGCCTGGAATCTGTCAGGACAGGCTTTTTGCCAATAGGACAAGGACACAGGCTGCTCCCTTTGTACTTACCTCCTTGTACTATCATCGGCAGGATTCAATCCGAAGATGTCCAGCTCCTTCTTTGGCTTCTCTGGATGACGGCTCATAAAGCTATCTCTGTTCTTATGCAAATAGTTGACCAGATCCCCATAGAAGCAGTACTCAGTGATGATGTAAATGGGGCCTGTGGGGACCAAATGCACCCAGGTATAAAAACGGGCGACAAAAAGAAGCAGTCATGCTCAGAAGCAATGAACTTTGAAAAAGGCAAGGCCACCAGTGGTCTCCACTTAGGAGCTTCATACCCATGAGGCATGAGTGCAAAGGCATGAGGCATGCTTGGAGTGCAGGGAGAGGAATGTGTGCCTGAGACTGGATCAAAGTTCCACGACCGTGAGTGTTCCCAACACACCCTCCCTCCAGGTCAGGGAGCCTACCTGACTTGGTGCAGGCTCCCAGCAAGTTCACAATGTTCAAATGTGGTCCCAAGTGGGTCATTATCTTCAGCTCAGACATGAGGGCTTGCTTTTCACTGGATCTTGCTGTGGCTGTTGAAATAAGAAAGATTTCAGTTCAACTGAACTACCTACCCCTGGCTCTCAGACAAACACATCGCTGCAAGTCAATAATATTAGTTCACCAAGAGTCTAAAAGAGTCCTAGATGGTCTCCTTAGTCTAGACTCGAATGATTGTGTGTGTGTGCATCTGTGTGACTTTGCTTATACAAATACACATGGAGGCCAGAGGTGGACATCAGGATAGCTTCTTCAACTCTTTTCCCATCTTATGTTTTGAGACAGGGTCTCTCACTGAATTGAGAGCTTGCCATGTTGGCTAACCAAGCTGGCTCGTAGTGAGCTCCCAGGGTCCACCTGTCTCTTACTGCCTCCCTGCAGTGTTGGTTCACCACTTCCGGTCACCATGTTAGCACAGTAAGCACCTTACACACTGAGCCAGGTTCCCAGCCCCAGAAACCCTAGTCTTTAAGATTAAAAAAAAAAAAAAAAAAAAAGTCACCAGAAGTGAAAACATCTGATTTTTCACAATGAGGGATGAGAGCAAAAAAAAAAAAAAAAAAAAAGAGAGAGAGAAAAAAACAAAAACGTAAATCTACATAAAACTCAGAGTCTGAAGACTCACAACACAATATTCAATTTACTAGGAAGTCACTTAATCTCCATGTCCAAAGCATCCCTGGGAGGAAACACTCACGCTTCAGCATCTTCACAGCCACCTTCATGACAGGCTGGGACCGGCTTAATCCATAGGCTGTGCCTTCAACCACTTTCCCAAAGGCACCAGATCCCAAGATCCGACCTGTGGGCAAACAGAGCCATCAATACCAGCTCCAGGCTCCTCGGCTTTACCAGCAGAGGCCAGCGCACAAGGGTGGGAGTTTTTCCTGTATTGAGTAAGCCTAATTATTCCTCCAAGCCATCATGGCAGAAAAAAAAACAAATTGAGCCCACAGGGAAGGAAATTAGTGCAATTGCTTTTGTCAAATAACATTTGCACTGGAAAGGAAAACACAGACGAGAGAGAGGGGAGCTCAGCCATCCCTGGTGTGAACATGGGCTCCCGCCAGGCCCCGGGCTCCTGGGCACTCACCGCCATGGCTTCCGCCCAAACCCCCTGTTTCTCTAGCCTTCTGTTTTTCTCATGCAGACAGAGGCGACCTTTGCATTAACAAATCCTTAACCACTGGAAATCTACAGTATTCCAAATGCCACTGATTCTGAGGAATGCCCGAGTGAAAGCTTGGACTAGTATCCTTTGTCATGAAGGAAGGTCCCTGGACCAGAGGCTGTGTGCCAACACAACCCTTCTTTGTGGAGGGAGACCAAAAAATCAAAGCTGTTGTCTCCACCCTTAAAGAGACCGTGATCAGGAGGGGAGGTGCATTTCAGTTAGCCAGTCTGACCAAGGGCAGCCCAGGCAGAAAATGACACCAAGAGTGGACATGCCCTCTCTTCCAGTCTGTACCTCCGGCATCCATGCCTGGGAAGGTGATGTTCCTCCAGTGAGTTGGACTTGCCCGAGAAGACAAGGACAAAGTGATGGACAGCAGGGGTTTGCCTGCCCCCACCACCCAATGTTACTATCTTTAACTTCTCTAAGCTCTGCATCCCTTTTTGGGAAACAGTGGTGGAAATATAATAAAGATGCCCAGGTATAAGCGAGGCAGCCTGGCTTACAGTTGGAGTGACTCGGAGATCTGAGCTCTGCTGTACTTTGGAGTGAGACAGACAAATAATAGAAAGACCACATTTGAATCTGGTGAGCCCCTTGATTGTGACATAACCTCTAAGTCTAACTTTTTTTGCCTTGGTCTGGTTTTTATTCATTTAGAATGTGATAAAACAAAACAAAACAAAACAAACAAACAAACAAAAACCCAAAACTCTTCCTGACTTCAATTTTTAGGTCCCAAGTCAGGATTGAAATCTTTGAAATGTGTGACAAACTGTCTTGATTTTTATGTTTTGCTTTAAAGTGTGTGTGTGTGTGTGTGTGTGTGTGTGTGTGTGTGTGTGTGTAGATAGGAGGGGGTTATTTGGGGTTTTTTGAGACAGGATTTCATGTAGCTCAGGCTGGTTTCTAACTCTCTATGTAGCTAAGGATAACCATGAATTCCTAATCCTCTTGCCTCACTGGGATTATAGGCATGCACCACAACACCAGCATGTATTTTTACATCCTACATTGAATTTATATAAAGAAGTATTTTATTAATCCTCAGAACAGATTATAACACACTGAATTATCTCACTTCTCAGCTAGTCCTTTTCAGTCACAGAAGTTCATTTCATTTCCCAACGTGCTATCTTTGCCAGGCCAAAATCATTCCAATAATACAATTATGAGTGTCTTTCCTTTTGGTATGTGGATATAGGGTCTTGTGTAGCTCAGGTTGGCCTGAAACCCACTATGTAGCTCAGGATGACATCGAACTCATGATTTTTCTGCCTCCACCTCCCTAGTCCAAAACTGTAAGTATACTGCCATGCCCAGTTAACTGTACCCTTTTTCAGTTCTGGGGATAGAATCTGGGGCCTCACATAGACTAGACAGCTTCTCAACCTTGACTTCCCCTTCTCGGGCCTAATGAGCTCATGCTCAAGATGTCTGTGTAGCCCAGGCTGGCCTTGAACTCACAGTCCTCCCCAGTGCTGAGGTGAAGAGTATGAGCCACCGCACCCAGCTCTGTGAGCAAATTTCCTACAAGGCAGAGTTCAAGCCCCCAGTTCCCCCCCCCCAGGCCCATAACTAGCAAAGCTGTGCAGGCGACACTGGGTCCTGGGAGGTTGCCCTCACAGGAACTTACCAAGCACCAGTCCATCCCTCGGGAATTCCCATCTGGAGTCATAAGGCAGCTGCATCGGATCCACATAAATATACTCGTGTCCATCAGGGCTGATAGACTCAATGACCCTCCAGCGAATTTCATAGCGCGGTTTCTGGAATTACCAGGGCAGGTAACTAGTGAAGTACCAGTCTTGAGGCACCCAAGCTTCACTGCAGAAGCAAAGTGACTGGACCCAGGAAGTACACGATTCTCCACACATGTACCTAACACAGTCCACCACACCTGTATCTAACATAATCTACCACATATGTATGCAACAAAGTCATCTAACACATATGTATCTACCATAGTCCACCATACCTGTACCTAACACAGTCCACCACACATGTATGCAACAAAGTCATCTACCACACATGTATCTAACACAGTCCACCACACCTGTACCTAACACAGTCCAGCACACATGTACCTAACACAATCCACCATATATGTATCTAACACAGTCCACCATATATGTATCTAACACAGCCCACCACACATGCACCTAACACAGTCTACCACACATGTACCTAACACAGTCTACCACACATGTACCTAACACAGTCTACCACACATGTATCTAACACAGTCCACCATATATGTATCTAACACAGCCCACCACACATGTACCTAACACAGTCCACCACACATGTAGCTAACACAGTCTACCACACATGTATCTAACACAGTCCACCATATATGTATCTAACACAGCCCACCACACATGTACCTAACACAGTCTACCACACATGTATCTAACACAGCCCACCACATATGTAATTACTGAGCCCCTTCTCTGGACCAAACACTGAAAGAGGCAGCCGTTCTTGTTCTAATGGCTCCAAAGACTCACCTGCTTCCAGATGACAACCAGGACAATGAGAGAGACTATGACAATCACCAGCAACACCAGCACTGCGGCTGCCACCGTGAGCTCAGAACGCAGGGCTGGGGGACAAGAGAGACGCAGTGGAGGATTTCCTCAGTTATGGGGGCAGAGAGCAGAAAGGCAGTGGTTGAGCCTGACTGGGACTGTCTTACTACTGGCAGGAAAGTGTCCAGGCTCCCCAGCTCACTTTGGGGGTGGCCAATACCATCTCTCCAACACTTGTACCCCTGAATGAGATGTGATTCTTCCCTGGGGCAAAACACATTTTCCAAAGATTCTCCCAGGATCCCCTTTTGGACAATTTGAACAGAGACAGGGAAGACTGGGAATGAGTTGGGAGCGATTTCATTTGCAGGAACAACCACCTCATCAGCTTCATGGTAGAGCTTTTTGAGGTGGCATTTTGCCTTTGGCTCTGTTCCTTTGTTTATTTCTTTGGAAGATCTCAACCCAACTCAGCTGTTCTAAGGAGCCAGAGACAAAAGATTCTTCCTCCTCGTTGCCCATCCCAACACCAATGGTCAAACTAACGAGGCTTAGTAGCTATACTACATTTGACAAACAAAAATGTCAGTGTTGGGGATTAGCAAGCACAAGGCCCTGGGTTCAGTCCTCAGCTCCGGAAAAAAAAAAATGTCCACAGCCTCTGCAAATGCAGCTGGGTCTTTATACAAATGAAAGGGCCTGAGCACAAGACCAGTGCTTCAAGTGCAGACAGGGCTGAATTTCTGTCTTGAGACCTTCCTGACTATGTGACCCCTGTCTGGCATTCCACATCCCACCTGAGGAAGACAGGGCTTGGCTGGGGACCTGGAGTTGTCCTGCCTACTGAGATACTCACTGGGAGCCACCAGCTTCAGCTCTCGGTTCCCAATGCCAAGGTCATTCTTTGCCAGGCATCGAACTGCGATGGTCTCTTCCACTTTGGCAAAAGACACTCGTCCCTCCACAGTGCTCCTGCCTCGGCGATGGAACTCGGTGATGATGTTGGAGACATTGCTGGCCAACGTTGTCCATGAAGTGTCATTGTTACATCTAGAGAGAACAAGACACAAACGGGGGTCTGATTACTGTGAGTCACAAAGACCTGGGACTGGTCCACATTTGTGACCTTGCACACATTTGGGGGTTGCCACAGATTAGCTTTCTCATTTTATCATGCATGTTCACCTACATCAGAATTCCTTTGCACCTGCTCAGAGGAGCAGTCTCACACTGATAACTAAGTTTGTGAAGGAGGCAGATAAATTAAAAAAAAATACAACTACCAATCCAAAATCTTGGGCCTATGAGCAAACTGAAGATAATATCAAACTTGTTTAATAATCCCAATTCCTCAGTCCTTCAAAAACACCCTCTCTCCTCACCACCAGCCCCAGGGAGAGCTTCTGAGGGGTCCCTAGGGCTGCAGGAGTCTTCTGGATTAAGTTATTAGACCTAGAGATTCCAGCACCTGAGTTGTCCCACAGCCCTGGGGGAGGGGAAGAGCAGAAAGATCAGCCTTCAGCAAAGATGCACTGAACGCATTCTGAACACAGCTGGTTGCCATGGGGATAAGTGTGAACACACATTTCAGGGGCCCATTTATTAAGGGGGAGGAGGGACTGGAGAGATGGCCCAGCATGGAAGAGCAGGTGGTGCTCTTGTAGAGGACCCAGGTTTGGTTCCCAGCACCCCCACTGGGAAGCTAACAACCACCCTGCTACTCCAGCTTCAGGGGATCCAATGCCCACTTCCGGCCTCCAAAGAACCAGTGGCTGTGAGCGTTCATGTGGGCACTGTTTTTACTTCTGTTCCTATGCCAGTCTGGCCATCAAAACAAAGTTGACCAAATCAGAGATGTGAGCTGGCCAGGGGTGGTGGTGCACACCTGTAGCCCCAAAACTTGGGAGGGCAAAGCAAGAGGATTTTATGTTTGAGGTCAAACTGGGCCACATAGTGAGACCTTGTCTCATAAATAGGACTGAGCTAAAAATATGGCTGGTGTGGTTAAAACCCTTGAACGACAGTGGTTCTTAAAATTCTTCTTGTTTTCACATTAGAGACAGTTTTATAAGAGAAATAGAAAAACAATGGTAATAAAAGGGAAAAATAAAGGCCCTTTGAGAACACACATTCGTGCTTGCATGCACACACACACACACACACACACACACACACACACACACACACGCCAGGAGACGGAATCCACTTTCAGAACCCCATTGTATAGTTTGTGAGCAATATGAGCCTTGGGCCAAGAAGAATCACGAATACAAAAGGGGTCAAGCAAAGACATAAAATGCACTTGAGGTCCTTGATGTCATGAAGGAAACATTCTGACCACACAAGAATAGGGGACATCTGGTTTCCATACTTCTTAATATCCTTGCAGATCATCCACTCAATGTCCGGAAGAGGTGTGCCTTCAGCTGTGCATCTCACAGTCTGTCCCCCGCCAGAGCCATGGTGGTCATCCACAAGCTCCAGGATGGATGCAGGAACTGCAGAGAAGGGGAGAAGTCAGAGCTGAGCTATTCTTGTCCCTGGCCATGGAGGAACATCCCTCCAAGGAACGTTCCCACGAGTTCAAAAATGGCCCTCCCGTTGTGTGAGACAGAAACACTCCAGCTTGAACAGACCCACTCAGTTAATCGCGACTTCAGTGTCAGCAGTGTCTCTGGGGGCTTTGTGCCTGGTTTAGACCTGGACCGAGGAGAGAGATAAGCGCCTGTGGTCCTCAGAGTGGAAGGCAAGGAGGACAGTCCAATTAGCTTGGGATCTGTCGAAAGGGTCATGCCAAGCAGCCTTCACCCAAATGCATCCGAGGGGCATCACTAGATTTTAAAGATCCTTTTGCCGATTTGTAGTCAAATACATTAGAGACAGCCAAATGTTTTGCTGTGCATGTATGTGCACCATATGCGTGTCTGGTGCCTATGGAGGCCACAAGAGGATACTAGATCCCCTGGAACTGGAGTTAGGGATGGTTGTGAGCCACCATGTGGGTGCTGGGACCTGACCCTCGGTCTTCTGCAAGAGCAGCAGGAGCTCTTAGCCTGGGAGCTATCGCTCCAGCCCTTCAATTTGTTTTAAAATATGGGATTCCATCATTAAGTAATAATAATAAACTGGAAAATATACATCTTTAATTGACTTTTACATACTTTAAAGTAAATAATAATTTAAACTAAATAAATATTTTAAAAATAAACTTAAAAACTAAACCGAATAAAATTTTAAACTAAAAAATACATACTTTAATTTAAAATTTTTCCTCAGAACAGTTTTTAATCCAAAAGTGTTTTAGATTTCAGACCTTTTCAGAAGTTGGGTTCTAATGAGATATCTTAGGGAAAGACTCGGCCTATGTATGTAATTCATTTATACCTTCATATACACCTTATACACACAGCCAAGGTGATAATTTTATGCAATATTTTTATATGCTTGAATATTTTCTGACATGTCACAAGATGTCAGGTCAGGATTATCCACTTGTGACAACATGTGAACAATCAAAAAGTTTCAGATTTTAAGTTATATGTGGAGGCACATGTCTGGAGTCTTAGCACTCTGGAGGCTGAGGCGGGAATATTACTATTTCAAGGCTAGCCTGGGCTACATGCTTAGACCCTATCTTGTCCCCTTCCTTGATAAAAACAATGTCTCAGATTTCAGAGCATTTCGGACTTTGAGACTAGAAATGCTCAAACCGAACCCGAATTTGCAGGCATGACAGCGTAGTCCCTGACACGTGCATGTCTGGTCCCTGCTCCTACCCTAAGGTCTTGCTTTTCCTCCAAGGCTATGAAGAGAAAAGCCAAGCTGTCGCTGATGGACAGTCATTCACTGAGAACGCATGGCCTCGACATGACCTTTACATACCTAGAGTTGACAGCTCAAACGTGTAAGCCTTCACGTCATCATCGTTTTGAACTATAATGGTATAGTGGCCGCTGTCTTCCTCCTTAGCCCGGATCAGCTTTAATTTGCTTTGATACCTTAGGAGAAGAGAATTTTATTCTAACAAGCAGTAGCCAAATAAACACCAATTGTTCAAGCAATTACAGTCTTTGAAATTTTATTTCTGGGGGAAAAAAGTCTCTTTTTCTTGTTATAAGGTCAATGTCTTTTCTAGAATTCTTGCCCTAGCTTCCACACACTGAAAGTCTCATTCAGAGACACAATAAAAAGCCAAATATTTTGAGATAAGCCATCTCCAGGAGCTACCAATTCTGGCAAGACCTCATTTCTAAGTGAAAATAAACACAGCCTCTTTCAATGAAAACACTTAAGAGAGCTCAGTTGGTAAAACTGCTTGCTACTCAAGCCTGACAGCTTGAATTCAATCCCCAGAAGCCACATAAAAAGTCAGGTGCAGAGGTACCCCTCTACAACCCCAGCACTCCCACTGTGAGATGGGGGAGACAGGAGAATTGCCCCAAAGCTCTCCAGACAGCTAGCTTGAAATATTCAGCACAATGGCAGAAATAAGAGAGACCCCGCTTCAACAAGGTACAAGACAACAATGGGGTCCCCAAAATTGTCCTCTAACTTACAGGTATGTTTGCCTACATTTGCATGCACATGTGTGTGCCTCCTGTGTGTGTGTGTGTGTGTGTGTGTGTGTGTGTGTGTGTGTACAGTATTTTCACATTTAGCTGTCATTATAAAACATTCCAAAACATAGAAACAGCAGGGATGGAACAAAATTGTAGAAGTTATTGGACTTTCTATGCCTCCATCTTCTTACATATAAAATATGATAATTGTGCATACAGAGCACTCATTCTGAGAATTCATTAGATAATATTAAATGTGTGGGAAAGCATTTCATGGGCTCCAAACTACTCCACAAGTGCAGGACCTGTAGAAAACCAGGCTATGCTAGCCTTCCCTCTCTGGCCTCTACTGGACTGGCTTCAGGACTGGATTTCCTTAGAGGCCACCTCCGCACACCCAGCTGTGGATGGCCAAACGATACAGACCAGTCATAGCCTACACTTGTTTAGCCAAGAAAGTCAGTGGGTTCATTGGTTTTAAGTTTCATGAAGCCAGATACTCCGCTCACCTCGTGCTGCCTGGCCCACCCAGGAATGAAGAGATTTAGCGCTGAAGGGTTCTCAAATCACATTAGTAAGCAGCTTTCCAATGCCACTCCCCAACAAGCCTGCCTTGCCAATGCTATTTATTACAGCCTGGAATTCTGGCTCACACACAAGTGAAATGTCAGCTGTGCCAGGATGACCCCGTATCTCCCAGCACTTGCAAGCTGGGGCATGAGGGTCACTGTGAGTGTGAGGCCAGGCACGCTACCATAGCAAGACCCTGTCCCGGGAAAACTAATAATAATAATAATAATAATAATAATAAGAAGAAGAAGAAGAAGAAGAAGAAGAAGAAGAAGAAGTAGCATGATGATAACTACTTTAAATGGTGCAGTGGTTCACACCTATAATCCTAAAGACTGTGAGGCAGGAGGATTGTTGAGAGTTTAAGGTCAGCTTAGGCTACAGACCCTGTCTCAAACAAACAGAAACTGTGCCCTCTGACTCCTGGATTTCACTCATAACTAGAAACTGCAAGAGAAATTGAGGTGCCCAGTGGGAGAGGGCTTGCCTAGCATGCAAGGGGCACGAGAGACCCAGGGTTGATCGACAGCACCAGGAGCAAGAGAAAGTGGCACCGGTAAGAGATGAGAGAACCCGCCACCTCACCAGGGTGAGGATCCAAATGACTCAATGACTGGAACTCAGTCAGACTCCACTCATTGTCAGTGAAGTCCTGCCCTGGGGCAGATGCACTCCAGATGATGGCATTTTATACAGGTAGGTCTACCTATAAATTACCTCACAAGTGGAACCCGTCCATATGTCTGCTGGAATCTGATGACCATCAAGGATTCTATTGAGTCCAAGCACATCCGATTGCCCCATCTTTCCCTCACTTTTAGCTAGATCCAGTATGCTGTCTTTCATGGGAAGACAAACCTTTTGGGTCCTTTCTTTCCATTTTGCCTTAATTTATCAACCAACGTATTTTCATCAGGCTGCAGCGTTATCACTAAAGGGTGATTAAAATGGGACTGTAAACACGTCTCAGCTCAGGTACTACACCTGGTGGGCTGACATTTGGTCTGGGTGCTCAGGCATAGATCAACCTCTTTCTAAGAAGACGCGAGTGATGGAAGCCATCTTTGAAGGGTTCGCTTTACCTTGTTTCCTGGCTCTTCTGCACGTCCGTGGTGATCTCAGTGAGATTCTCAATCAGAGTCAAGTTGTCCTTCAGCCAGGATATCTTGGGAGTGGGATAGGCCTGTACCTCCACCACGAACTCTCTGACCTGATGCAGGTTGACAGATTCCAGCTGGCCGAAGGTGGGTTTGATCTCAACAAAACCTTTCTCTGTGTAAGCAAGAGTTCCCGTTACATAATAATCACTGCATATGGATCCCAAGTACCACGAATGACTGGCATGTAAGAAAATAGTACCGTGGACGGAAATGGTGACTTTCTTCATTTCTTTGACTTCCTTAGTGGCCTGGCGGGCAGCACATTCATAATCTCCACTGTCTTTGACCGTGGCCTTGGGGACTGTCAAAGTGTACACCAATTTGATGGATGGGAGTTTGATCTCCTCCAGCATGGTGATGCCTTTGTTTCTCTGAAGTAGCAAAATAAAACAAAACGAAACAAAACAAAAACACTAATGTTTGAAAAGTTCCTTCCAGATTGAACCCTAGTAAGAACTCATCGGTTCTGATGGATGCACACTCCGCAGGAGTCTTGGCAATCGGGAGGGTAAATATGGGTCAGAGCAGGGATTATGCTGTACTTTGCAATTTTGCTGTGAGCCTAAAGCTGCTCTAAAACATAAAACCTGAAGAATAAAAATAAAAACAAGAATACGGAGGGGGAGGAGCCAACAAGGCCCCACTCTCCCCTGGGGACCTGGAAGCAGTCAGTGGTTGCTAGGAGACATTTTCTTCAATGATGTAGGCCCGGGGAAGTGACCCATTCCTGCCAGTGGCCCTCTGGCCACCCTTCTAGAAACAACTCTAATTAAGCTAACGAGGGCACAGACAAGTGGTCAAAGGGCGTGAAAGGGGGACAGGGACTAGCTTGAAAGAAGAAGGATATCAGCTAGAGCAGCAGGGGCAAGAGAGGAGAGTTAGGGTAGACGGGCATAATCAAATGTATGGATGAAAATGCTGTCATGAAATCCATTATTGTATATAGGTCATATATAAAAGTGAATATAAATAAAATAAAATAATAATAAAAAGTGAATATAACCCCAAATCTAGATCCTTTAAAAAAAAAGTCATGCTTTAAAATGATATTAGAGTTAGGTGTGGTGGCTGACAGCTCTAATCCAGCATGTGGGAGGCTGAAGCAGGACTGTCCCCCAAGGCTGAGGCGAGCTTGAGCTACATAGCAAGTTCTAGGTCAGCCTGAACTATAGAGTAAGCCCCCCCAGAAAATCAAAAGACAGGCAGACATTAAAACACTGGGCCGGGGCAGTGGCTTGGCGGTGAATCATGTGCTCAGCACATATGAGACTCTGAGTTCAGTCACCAATATTGCAACACATTTTTTAATAAAAAATAAATAAATAGGATAGTCAGTGATCTGTGTAAACTGTCCATGTGACCCACTTGGGGGAGGATGGATAAAACAGACTGTGTTGAAAGAATGATACTTATTATTTATAAATATTTATCTATGCATGAAAATTTCAAAGGGTCCATCTGTCTGGAATCTGAAAACGATGCTGATCTGAGAGGCAGGTTTTCCTGTGTCTCCCACCACATTTTTACAAAGTTTCAAAAAGAAACTTTCACTACTTTTGTGAAAAAAAAAAATGTGTTTATGTATTTTATGTATTTGTGGGACAAATATCTTGTGTTTCTGCTTAAGAATTACCTGCCTCGGGCCGGACAGTGGTGGTGCACACCCTTAATCCCACTTGGGGGGCAGAGGCAGGCAGATCTCTGTGTGTTCAAGGCCAGTCTGGGCTACAGAGTGAGTTCCAAGAAAGGCTCCACAGAGAAACCCTGTCTCAAAAAAAAAAAAAAAAGAATTATCTGCCCCTCATAAGTGAAAGGAATTTTTGTTTTAAGGATTTAAAGCAATCTAGAATGAAGAAAAAAGTGTCACCATATCGTGCCAGGAGTATGTGAACATACTAGACAGTGAGTATTCCTCAATGAATAGAGTTGATAACGTCTAATTTAAGAACGCCCAACTTGGCTGGGCAAGACGGCTCAGTGGGCGAGGGCACTTATCCTGCAAGCCTGCAAACCTGACTTCAACCCCTGGGACCCATTTCAAGAAGGAAGGAGAGAACTAACTCCAAAAAAACCGGAGTCAGAGCCCTGACCTCCACACCTATGCAGGTGCCACCTCACACATGTGCCAATAATGAATAAAAATGTAAAAGAACAGCAGGAGGCAAGGAGAGCCAGCCGAAGGAAGCCTGGGAGAGAAATGACCAGCAGAAGGCCAAGTTGTCCGATGACAATAAGACCAGCAGACAGAAATGTACAACTCAAGAGTAGGGAGAAAAGAAAAATACTTCTGTGGTGTGTATCACTGACACAGGGGTTTGTTCCCTCTGAGGCCCCCTCCACATTATTAAACACCGTTTCTGCATCAGATTTCCACACTCTTCGTGCACATCTCTGATATTCTCACTTCAGCCATCAGAATGAATGAAACTTTATACAGAGTTCCAGTTAGACGGAAGGAATACGTTTTGGTGTGCTGCCGCACAACTTGATGACTACAGACCGTAAGGACCTAAATGCCTAGCGACACGATCAGATGACTCAAAACCCCAAGGCACGTGAGTCAAGAGAATGAAGATGCATGACTACTTCTACAATGGGCAAATATTTAAAAGCCAGGCACTTCCTGCTTTTCTAATGTTTTCATTGTTGTGTTATAACCACAGAACCTCCCTGTTTGTTTCTGACGTCTCCAGGGGAGTCTTGGTGCATTGTGAACACTCTGGCCCCTTTACGTCATCTCAAACTCTCCCTGACTGAGAAAAAGTAAAGGCCTTGGAGTCATGTTCCCATTGTCCGGATGGAAAGCTAAAGCCTGGAGAAGCTCAGGGGAGTGCCCATGGGTGAGAAACACCACTGGCCTGTGGGCATTTCAAGTCCTGTTGTGCTGGCTCTGTGCACTCCATACGCCCCCCCCCCCGGGGGGGGGGGGGGGTACCTACCACTTCTCCAGGGTAGGTCCACTGCAGGTCAACCACCTCATTGTTAAAGACAGCACAGGTCACCACAATCGTTTCCCCTGATTTATACACAGTTTGACGTGCTTCCATCTCCAGATTCAGGTCTGACGTTGCTGTAACGGAAGTACAAAGGAAATACGGTGCAGTTAGGATCTCAAAGTAAACGTGGAGCTGAGTCAGGTTCATTTAAAATGATGAAGAATCGTGTGCAAAGTAGTGTGATTGAGACAAAAGCTGGAAAGTCTAAGAAGTCTTGCTGTTTGGTCCTATCCAACTTGGGACGTAGTTATAACAGAGTAATACAAAATAATAACAATAAGAAGAATGAATCTCTTTTAACCAGAACACCACGTGCCTGAGCATTTGGGTTAGCTATGGTTGGACTCTTTCAGGCCACCTTAAGGCTCTGGGCTGCCAGCGGCCACCACTTCTCCGCTCCTCAGTTATTCTCAGCGCCTCCCCCAAAGCCCAGCCAGCACAAAATAAGTTTGTAACAAGAGGCAAGTGACATGTTCTTGCTTCTGCCCCATGTCCACGTAATGTCCTCCCTAAAAAATCTTCCACTCCAGCCGCCAGCGTGTGATAGACTTTGCCAGTCTGACTAACCCCTCACATCCAAGGGGGGAAGTTCTGCCTCTTTAACTCCAGCCTTCCTTCAAAACTGAAATCACTTCGTTCTTAAGTTACTGCAATGAATCTAGGTCTCCAGCCCCCTGGGGTGTATGTTTGTTTCTTAAGGCTGTGTAGTCAAGAATGTGAATCAATAGTAAGAGGCTTATGCAAGAAAGGATTCCTTGTGGGATTTCTCATGGAGCATGCAATCTTACACGTATAAGCAAGTTCAGCCTGTGGTGGTTTTTAAGCCTGTGTTATTATAGCCACAGAGGTCAAGCACATTGTATAATGAAAGAAGCATCTTAAATTCCTGAGCCAGAACCAGGTCTCTGCTGCCAGTGCCTACAATCAAATTAAGAAGCCTTTAATTGTTCATCCGCTGCTCTCACTGAAAGATGAAGAGTACCTTTCAAAGCATAAACGTTAAATTCGCCGGTCTTGAACGTCCGTCCTTTGACGGTGGCCTCACAGACGTATGGCCCCACACTGAAGGTCCCGTTGAACCCCTGCCTGCTGTCGTAAGAGGCAAGCACCAGCCTCCCATTATTGCGCAAGGTTACTTGAGTCTCCGGGTCTGTGGTGCGACAAGGTATGATGGCCGAATCATCTTCTTCCACGATGACTAAAGAATCTGTCATCCCTAGAGGCACAAAGGCCATGTCTGGGTCTGTGATTTTAAGGAGAGAAAGAAGGATCTATTAGGGTTTCATTTCATTTTTACACACATATACAGAAAAGGTATCCCACTGACATTATCATCATCGTTGTTGTTATTTATTGTGTTCGTGTGCTAGGGAAACAACGCAGAGGTTCACACACGCTAGACAAGTGCCCTGCACTGAATTACACACCCAGCCTGGCATTATTCTTGCTAGGTATGAAATTATTATTATTATTATTATTATTATTATTATTATTATTATTATTGCTAGGTGTGAATGCTACCTCTGTACATATATCCAAGAGTCACACCGCCAACATTAGTTATTTTGACATGCAGAAAGTAACTTTAAGATCAAACAACAACTAAATAACAACAATGATAATTAGAAATAGCATCCAGGAAGCCAAATCAAAATTTTTAAGATTAACACCAATTATAGGGCGATGGTGGCTCACATTTTTAAACCCTCCAGGATTAAAAAAAAAAAAAAAAAATGAAAACTGAAGGAACCTACGTGTTCTTATTGTCATTATTAACATTATTATTAGTTTCATCAACATCATTAGTATGCGGCATTAAAGTAATATTCTAAATATATATATATATATATATATATATATATATATATATATATCTCCTCTTTTCACAATAATTTTTTTTTTACTGTTAGAAAAAAACATTTCAGGGTTGGAAAGATGACTTGGCAGGAGAAATGCTTGCCATGCAAACACAAGGACCCGAGTTCAGATCCCCAGCACCCATGTAGATGCAGTAAAAACAGGGTAGCCAGCAACAAGCCTATAATTCCAAAGCTCTCCCCAGCCCCCAACAACGTACTGAAATTCCCATTGTTTCAATTTGTGTTCAGAGTTCCAAACCCTTGAATCCTGTCAACAAAGAGTTCAAACAAAAGCCACATCTTAATTTCAAGTTCGGAAAGACAGACTAATGTCCCTAATGCTTCAGCTGGGCTTTCCTTTCCAATATTAATCTTCCCCATTAGCAAATACAATGTATATGTCCTCAAGGTAACGCAAGGGCCCTTCTTTGTACAGTTGTCCCTGGAGACAAGACCACATACACGTACTGACAGTTAAAGGTTGGCAAAGGCTCTTAGCAAAGGCAAGGTGGTTGGTAGACCATCTCCAGCCGTCCGCTAAGCCTGGATTCTGGAGAAAGAACATCCCTCCAACCACAGAAGCTTCACTCTCTAAAGCCTAGCCTGGTGGTCCTCATACCCTAAGGTCACACTCCCCAGCAATGCTTCCTACCAATGACTGAGGGGAAACTGAGGTTCATGGACAAGGAGGCCCACTCCCCAGCACTGTAGCACCTATCTACTGATAGAGTCAAGCAGGACCATGCAGGACTCCCCCACTCCTCTCCTAGGCCTTGACCCTCATAAAAACCCTTGCATATCTTCTATCTCAGCGCCTGCTTCTCAGCGGACACGAGATCGTATCAACAGCATGGAAATTCCCCTAAATGTTAGTGACAAAGACAAGAACAATTCCTCCCACTTCATCAAAAGTAAATACATGTTCGTATTAAATCTGAAACTGAGTGGCTATTTGGAAACTACCCGAATGAACTGTAAATATCCAAGGCAAGGCCTGTCTGTTGAATCTGCCTCGTACACCAGGCATGGTGCCTGATACATTTGTAAGCGCTTTTTTCACGTTGACTGACCCAAACAGAATGACTACATTTGATTTTTTGGCACCATACCAGCAAAAGACATGCCATAGTAGAGACTATTTTCAAAATGAATAAAACTCAGACAAGTTGACAATAAATTCTTCTCTCTGGGTGAGATCTACAGCCTTCCACATGCTAGGAAAACACTCTGCCACTGAGTTATAATCCCCAGCCATGAATCTCTCTCTCTTTTAAAAATAGCATTTGGGGTGGAGAGATGGCTCAGAGGTTAAGAACACTGGCTGTTTTTCCAGAGGTCCTGAGTTCAAGTCCCAGCACCCATATGGTGGCTCACAACCATCTGTGGTGAGATCTGGCTCCTTTTTCTGGCCTGCAGGGATACATGCAAACTGAACACTGTATACATAACAAATAAATAAATCTTTTAAAAAGTAACGTTT
This sequence comes from Onychomys torridus, assembly GCF_903995425.1. Classification (NCBI taxonomy): domain Eukaryota; kingdom Metazoa; phylum Chordata; class Mammalia; order Rodentia; family Cricetidae; genus Onychomys; species Onychomys torridus. Next base: position 35,215,985 of record NC_050452.1, read on the forward strand.
GTTTGTGTGTGTGTATAGGTGTTTTGGCTAGGTGTATACAGGTGCACCACATGTGTGCAGTGCTGGTGGAGGCCAGCAGAGGGCGCTAATCTCCTGGAAGGGGTGTAACAAATTGACACAGCCATCTGACTGCTAGGAACCAAACCTGGGTCCACCACAGGACTAGTGAACATTGTCAACACCTGAGCCATCTCTCCAAGCTTCCCATGAGTGTTTCTTGATTTGGAAGTGCCAATGATCTTGATTTAATTTTCTGTATCTGGGTACTCTCTAATGTGGGTACTCTCAACTATCTGAGAGGTTGAGGCAGGAGGATTGCTTGAGCCTGGCAGTTTGAGGATGTCCTGGGCAACACAACAAGGACCCATCTCAAAAGCAACCACAAAAGGGCTAAGTATGGTAACACATGCCCATAATTCTGAGACTCAGGAGGTGAGGAGAGAGGATGACGAATTCAGGACTAGTCTGGACTACATAGGAGACCCTGTCTTTAAAAAATAAAGATAAAAAAGCAAGCTAAACATGGTAGCCCATGCCTTCAATCCTAGCACTCAGCAGGCTGAAGCCAAGGGTTGCTATAAATTGGAGGCTAACCTGGACTACATTAGCAAGTTCTAAGACAGCCAGAACTGTACATCAAGAGTCTCAAAAGCCAAAAACAGACAAACAGACAGACAGACAGACAAACACAGAGCTAAGGAGATGGCTCAGTAAGAGCATTTGCTGTCCAAGTATGAGGATCTGAGTTCAAATCCCCAACACTCATGTAAAAATCTACACCCTCAGCTCTGTGGAAGGGAGAGACAGAAGGATAGCTGGGGTTCACTGGCCGCCAACCTAGCCCCCGCCTCAGTGAAAGAGGGAATAAAGTACAGTGAGAGAGCAAGAGGGAGAGGAAGGGAGATGGTGGGGGGAGCAGGGAGGGAGGAAGGGAGGAAGGAATGAAAAAACAGTTTTCTATCTTCCAATTTCTCTGCAATAAACATTTATGAGCTTTACATGTTTTATGAACCTTCACATGGTGAATCAGAGACAGGACAGGAAGCAGCTTGGTCCAGGAGAGTCCTCCAACTCACCTGGCACATAGATGTAAATGTGCCTGCCTTCGATCTCACTCTCGTCGGTCTGAGTGTGGTTGTAATAGCAAGTGTACCATCCGGTGTGGGCCGCGGAGGCGTTGACCACTTCCAGCACGGTCACAAAGAGGCCACTGTTGTTCTCCTCGTTTCTGACTTCCACGTTGGGGTCCTCTTCTTCAGACATGGGGTGCTGCCAGCTCACTTCACTCTCCCCAAAGCATCTCAGAGAAAACGAAGAATTCAGCTGCACAACCTTCTCATTCTCATTTGGAAGGATAGAGGGTAATAAGAGCTGGCAGAGGATGAGGCTCGGCCCTGTAGAAAGAAGCAGGCATTGAATAGGGTGAGCCAGAAAGGATGGCTTCGCCGGAGCACTGAGAGTGGCCACAGCAGAGGCTTGCATGAACAACGGCCATTTCTGCGGGAAACGCCATCGCTCTGGATGCCCATGAAAGGCCCCCCATTATGACAGCCCCTGCATCTGCTGAGAGTAGCAAGTGTTCCAACGGCCTCAACAGCCCCCCAGCCCCCCAGACTCACCCCCTCCAAACACTCAAATGGATAAAGGATGTCTGATTCCAATTCCATATTTCACACTTTTATGTGTGACCATAAAATATCCCAGTGCGGTCTGGGCTCAGGCACATATGGGTTCTTTATCGTGCATATGCCCTGCAGAAGTGTTCCTTGGTTTTTTTTTTTTTTTTTTTTTTAAAAAAAAAAGTGGGCAGAAGATGTGAGAAAGAGGAGATAGAGGAAACAGAGCACAGAGAGAAGATCTGGACTCCCTCAAGAATCACACATCTTTCCTCGCTGCGGCCCAATGACACGGCATCGCTCCTTAATGATTTCCAAAAGCCAAACCAGGAAGGCCTGGGTTTAAATTCACAACTGAGAACTCAAACCTGGGGGGAGGGGCTTGAAATGCGTCTCCAGGCTTCACGTTTCAGGTTAGCGTCCTTTGTCCATAGAGCGAAAGGAGACACACTGACTTAATTATTAATCAGTGGTCTCTGGTTTCCCTTGCTACCTAACTTTAGAGTAATATCCCAACACGTAAACATGGGGATGAAATCTAACACATACCAGGCAAGCACTCTACCACTGGGTATCTCCCTTAGCTTGGCTTTTTTTTTTTTTAGAAGGGTCTCACTATGTAGCCCTGGCTGGCCCCGAATTTTTATCTTCCTGCTCCAGCTTCTCAAGTAGCTGGGATGACAGGCCTGAGCCACCAAGCCTGGTGAAAGATTGCCTGAGTCATTACTCTATTTGAGCATGCTCGAATTGATCCGCTCCTTCTTCGCTGCAAGCCCATCCCAGGAAGAGCAAGAGAGTGGTGGGCAAAACATTTCAATGCCAAAACTATTCACAACCCTCAGACCTCTGACCGGCAGCGCTTGTTTCAAAACAGAGTTAATGCCTGTCGTTCAGCGAAGGGCACCGAAGTTCCTGATCACCCTAGAGAACCGTTGGTTTCTCCTCACCCCCTTTAGGTCTGTGGGCAGATGAAGAGGCCCACGGAACACAAGAAATAAGCATCAAGATTCCCGGGATGGTGAGTTAAGAGGACAGGGATGTATGGGAGGCTACGTACCGGTGAGGAGACAGCTGAGGGCCAGGAAAGCCTGGTGGGAGGTCCCCATGGCTCCTTAGAACTGCAAAAAGACAAAAAACCAGCATAGGGCATGAGCCAAAGGGAAAGCCACCGTTAAGCCAGGTTCTCCTGCAATGGGAAGCCTTAAAGGTACCATTTAGTAGAAACATGTCCCAGCTTAAGGTTAACAGCTAATATAGTAACGCAGATAAGAAGAGAGTATCAAAGAGCCTGGCAGGGCCTCAAAGTCATGCCAGGGTCTGTGGACACTGTCCCCAAAAAGAGAGAGAAAGAAGAAATAAATGTTAGGGGCTTTCTCGGCATCTAAGCAGGCAAATCTGCCTCACACGGGCTGTTACCGGCTTCATATCATGGTTGATCAGGAGTTTGAATCTCCCAACACTCAAAAAAGTTCCCTGGGCTGGAACAAATAATTTGATGATAAAATGGGTTTCAATGTAGACTAACCAACACAGCTTAGAGGTGGCCCCTAAGACCCAGAAGCATGTAAGGACCTGGGTTCCCAGTCTGTGTTCTTGTGGAACGTGGACACACAGCCAGGCTACTAGAAGCTTGGAAAGACCAGGACAGGCACATGAACAAAGGAACAGCTAAAGAGAAAGGAGGAGAGGCCTGGCATGGGTGAGGTACACTTTTAATTCCATCCCTGGGGAGGCATGAAGAGCATCACTGTTGTCAAGGTAAGAACGCAGCACCCTGCGCAGACCAAGTTCTGGGGAACAGAAAAGCTCCTTCCTAGAAGCTATCGACAGAGGGGGACCTCCATCTGTCCCCTCAGTTTCTTGCTGTGAGGTACAAAACTTTAGCAAATGATCCAAAAACACACAGCCAGGGCCAGATCCAGGAGTGAGTGAATGCATACGCACATGCTCACATACCTGTTCATGCATGTGCCTGTGTGTACAGGTGCATGTGGAAGCCAGAGGCTGACGTCCGACATCTTCCTCCATCGCTCTACACTTTTTTTGAGGCAAGGTCTCTGCCTGAAGCTGGACCTCCCCAATTTTGGTGGACTAGCAGGCCAGCAATTCCCAAGGATCCGGGAATGGTCAGCCTTTTGATGCCCACTCTTTCCTAGTACAGCCTGCCCCTGACCCCTCTCCTCTGCACACCACAATTAGAAAACCTAATTGCAGGGTTGTGGACCAAATGCACTTTCGAAAGATGCCGGCTGGCTTAATGGCCTCTGAGGATCTTGGCAGGTGCTGGAGGATGTAGGGTTTCCAAACTGCTGTGGTGACAGCCACAGGGGGCCCCAGAGCCAGACTGGTCCCTGATTTACCACAATTAGCAGTAAGGGCCTGTGTGTTTGTACACACAAATATCAACCTCCCACCGATAATCCACTTGGCCAGCTTCAAAGCAGCTCCCAGCGCCTGCCAGCTTGCCAGCCATCCGGCTGGAGGTTTTATCACATTCCCATCCTGTAGTTCTCCAGTGAGGCTCACCAGCCATGAACCTTTCCAGCCCCATGAAGCTCAAGAGAAGAACTCAGCACACTGACCAAGCAAGCTCTGAGGACACCGAGCCAGGATCCAGAAAATTTCCTTCTGTGTGTCCAGATATGATGCATTGGCTGCCAGGGACGATGATTTACTGGCATATCAAGTGGGCAATGCAAACAGGGCCTCTGAGAGCGTGATAATGATGCGAACAGTGAACATCCACATGTGTTTGCTGAAGATTTCAAACTTCCGTCTCTGGTAACCGCAGTTCCCTGGCTAGGAAAGCTGGGGGTGTTTACGAAGTTGCATGCTATTACTCTTGTATAACCTAACCTAGCCATGAATGACTGTGGCATGTCTGCCCCCACAGTGAGAAACAGAGACCAGTGAGGGAGAAAGAGACTCCCCATGCCTGCTGCCTGTACTGAAGATCTCAGGAAGGGAGTCTTGGTTACACTGGTCCTTTCCCACCCGGCAAGTACCAGTCCTTCACGGCTCCCAGACTGGAACTCCCAAGGGTCAAACACACAGATAGAAGTGTGTACACTTATTCCGTTACAAAATCTGAAGCTTGTGGCACTACTATAAATCAGTGTGATGGGGAATGACACTTTTTCTGGAGTTGGGGGTTTGGATTTTGTTTTGCTGGTTTTTTGTTTGTTTGTTTGATTGATTGTTGTTTTTGTTTTTGAGACAGAGTTTCTTTGTGTAGCTCTGGCTGCCTTGAAACTCACACTGATCAGGCTGGCCTCAAACTCAGAGATCCACCTGTCGCTGCCTCCCAAGTGATGGTATGAAAGGCATGAACCACCACTGCCTGGCTGGAATAATAGATTTCTTTAAAAAAAAAAAATTAATGGGACAGGTGAGATGGTCCAGTGAGTAAAGACGCTTGCTCTCAAGCCTGATGATCTAAGTTAGACAAGACCCAAATGGTGAAAAGAGAGAGAACAAACTCCCACAAATTGTCCTCTGGCCTCCACATGTGCACTGCAGCACACAAATAACAAATACATAAATGTACTTTTAAATTCAATGACTTATTAGTTCGGCATAGTGATATAGCGAATGAAGATCCAGAGTTCAAGGCTAGCCTAGGCTACAAGAGACTTTATCACAATAAATAAATAGATAAGTTTTGTTTCCTTCTCCCATGTCATTCCATGTTGGACTTGTCCCCAGCCTCCATAGTCACAGCTCAAAATCATGTCACAGTTGGAGAAACAAACGAGTATATTGCAACTATGCTGTCTCAGGCAGGTGCCCTGGTTCAACTCTAGCCTGTTAAACTCATCCTTTCTCAGAAGACACAATGCACATCTTATCAGACTAGATTCTAATCCCAACTCTATCCCTCTGAATTTCAGTCTTATCTCCAAGTTGAAGCCAATCATCACTGGCTTGCCTGTTGCCTCCCTGCGTCCTAAAGGACCAACACACATAGTTTCATTTAAGATGCTTCGATGCACACTTTGACTCTCTGCAGACGCCTAAGATGTTGTTAGATGATGCCGGCCATGTCCTTTGACCCCTCCTTATGGGAGGCCCCACAATTGTATCTTATGCCCAGCAAGGAAGCAAGTGTGAACCTCTAGCTGGTATCACTGTGACAGTTCAGCAACATTAACTAATACATTACAGTCCTAAAATACAGAAGCAAATTGATGGCAGCCACTGTCTCGGCCCACCCCCTTTCCATCCCTCCCTTTTCTCTCCTCTCTCCCTTTCCACTTCTCCCCAGATGTAGCTCAGGTTGACCTTGAACTCAAGATCCTGCTGCTGCTGGCCACCATCACATTCAGTCATCCCACTGCAAACAAACTGGAAACTGCCGAAGGTGAGTCTTTTCACAGAGACCACAGGATATGTTGGAAAGTAAACAGGATGCAAGTGACTCAAAAGCATCTCTTCCAGAGAGCTGCCATTGGCCTGAGGCTGGAACCAGCTACCCTGACACCAAGGGTGCAATGCTTGGATTCCACAGCCCAACCACTGGACACTGAAATGCACCCCACCCTGTCCCGATTAAAGACAACTGGAGACTCTCAGCCCCAAAGCCACCGAGAACCTTCAAGGCTCAGATTTCTGAGGTGTGGTCAAGTTCGGCTCTCCTCAGTTAATTCTAACTATGAAAATAACACATCTTGTTGTTGTGTTTCCTCTCTTTTCACTCGGTCTCGTAACTTCAGCTCAGGCAACTTAAGTCTGGGTCTGCAACGCTGGCAACTTCCGTGTTTTCTAGCCCAAAGGATATTTCCCAGGACCCACACCCTGCCAGGCCTAGGGTGTTTTTGACCTGCCAGATCACACTGTTAGATGTTCCGATGAGGGGCAGGGGCTGGGACACTTTTATATGCAAGCATTTTAAGGGACAGCCTGAGTTCATAAGCCTATCTGGGTCTCCCTGCACGAGATACATAACTATGAGGGAATAAAGAAACACTCCCTCCAGACCATCAACAAATGACTAGAACAACTGATCAGTGACTTGAAGTCACTGAGCCTCCATACCAGGTTTACAGAAGGTTACCCAACTACCTTCCTTACAGGTCTGCTCTGCAAACACTGTCCATTATATAAGTGTAAAAGATGATTGTTTAATTAGCTTGGAGGTGGTGGCACACACCTTTAATCCCAGCACCCGGAGGCAGAGGCAGATGGATCTCTGAATTGGAGGCCAGCCTGGTCTACAGAGCAAGTTACAGGACATCACCAAGGCTACACAGAGAAACCCTGTCTCAAAAACCAAACCAACCAACCAACCAACCAGAGATTAACAATTAAGGCATGGTGTCGCTCAGTGGGTACAGTGCTCATCTAGCATTTGAAGGGACTGAATTTTAGCTCCAGACTCATCTCCCCCTCTCCCCCGCCCCCGACACACACAAATTAAGTTGGAAACTGCACAAGTGTCTGAAAAATAATATCTGTTCTTCTGATGATTGCTGAAAATTCACAGGAAAGAAAAAATTAGTCAAATCATCTTCATGCTCCTCAAGAGCAGAAAGGGGGCTGGTAGGATGGCTTAGTGGTTAAAATCATTGAAGCATCTCTAAGTTCAATTCCCAGCACTCACAGGGCAGCTCAGACCCAGGAACCTGACACCCTCTTCTGGCCTCAAAAGGCATGCACATGTACATATACATACATACAGGAAAAACACGCAAACACCGAAAATAAAATTTTGAAGCGGAGGGGGTGGGGGAAAAAAGTAAAGAAAAGCAACTTCCCTGCTGTCAATTTGGAGTTTGCCAAGCCCACTCAGAGGTATATGCAGTCCTTCAGAATGGACAGCAGATGGCAGTGTTGGTTCAAGAACCAGCATCCTGGAGTTCACTGAGCTGCAGGCGCCATTGAAACCGGTTCGGACTTAATGTCCCAACTTTTACAATCTCTTAGGTTGCACTTTAAGGTTTCGTGATGACTTGCAGTTAAACTCCGAGGTGTGGAAACAGAAATAACAAAACTGCCGTCTAAAATGCCTAAATGTCCTTGGGTACCCTAGGAGAATTCGATGAAGGACGAACATAACCGCCAGCATCACCATCAGCATTATTATTACCACGATAGCCCAGGGAAGGACCAAGAGGCAGCCGTGCCCTGGAAGCCTGGAAGACAGCGCTGCTAACCAGGCCGCAAAGATTGAGCAGAACTGGCCACTTGGGTTTAGGGGAAACAACACTCTTTGCCTTCCCACCCCTCCAGACATGAAGGCCACTTGGACTGTGCCAAGAGGAGAGGAGGCCACGACTCCTTTCCCTAGCTCTCCATTGTCACTGCTCATAACCCATCCCCGCGGGGTCCCCGAAACTTGGAAACAACTATTCCCATCCCTCTGTAACTCAGGCTCATAAAGCAAACAGCACAACAGGCCTGGGAGTTTGCCCCAGACTGGACGCACAAGCAGGGGACTGTCCTCCAAAATAGTACTGGGTCCGGAATCTACCCGCCCACCCCCACCTTCTGCTAAATGATGACGCCCCAACTCTCCAGCCCAAACCCGGACCCTCAGTCCACCTTCGTCCACCCAATGCCTCTGCGTCCATGCAGTGCCTGCAGGAAGACTCGAGAACGACCTAGCTAAACCCAAACTCTGGTGCACCGGGCTCCCAGCCCAAAACCTCGGGGACCGCGGCTCCGACCACCCAAGGCTGGTGGGACAGGGGTCGCTCTGCGGGAGCCACCAGAGGGCGCGGCAGCCCCGCTGATCTTACCCGCTAGCTCCGCCGCAGCCTACGGCTCAGGATCCCGGTCCCCAACAGCGCAGCGCTCGGCGCACCTAGTTCTCCCGGTGGTTCCGCGCTGGCAGGCTTCAGATCGACATGCACGCACACGCACACGCGCACACGCGCGCACACACACACACACACACACACACACACACACACACACACACACACACACACACACACCGAACACCCTGGCTCCCTTTGCCTCCCTCAAACTCCCCGCCACAAGATCGCCACCAGATAACGAAGCGACGCAGATCTGTCCCGGGATCCCAAGCCCCTAGTGCGCCGAGCTCAGGGCTCCCGAGGCCGCCGCGCCCCAGGCTCTGCACTCAGCGTTTGCATTGTTTTCAACTGCGACCTGGGAGGACGCTGGGCAGGGAGGAGAGAGAGGAGCCCCAGGTTTAGGGTTACAGGCGAGCAACAGCGCCTCCTATAGGCCAGAGTCAGCGTCGCCCGCAGCCGCCTGCACCGAAGGCTGGACCAAGCCCTGGGTTGAATTTGGTCTAGAGTGCCCACCTTGCCGCTTTGTTGCCCTGTCGCTGGGCACCCGCGCCCCTCTTCGTGCGTCTAGCTCCCAGGGAGGGAGGGAATTAAAGCAGAAAACCGGGAAGAGGACTCCCCAAATCCGAGGCTTTCTTTTATCCCCCTCGTACCATCTAATGTCCCAACTTCGCAGTTCGCCCTTCAGTTTAAAACAAAAGAACAAGACATGGAACCACTACAACACAAAGACATGCCCCGGTAGGGTCGGGGGTCAGAATGCGGTCCGGAAAAGCTGCTTGCCGCAACCCCTCCACCACTCCTCCCCAAGACCGATGCCTCCGGCCAACCCAGCCTTCACTCGGGGCCCCGACTGTCGCTAAGCCTCACCTTTGAGTCACCTACCCAGCTTTTCAGCCTTTCGACCAGAATTGCCACTTTCCCGTCTGCTACCTTTAGCCTGCACGCAACTCACTGAAGGCTAGAGGGGGTCCCACCCTTGGAGATCCGCAGGCAGAAAGCTGGTCACCACGTCCCCAGGTCGCGCGCAGCCTAGGTCCCCGTCCCCGGGAGGCAGAAATCCCGCCCGCCCCGGCGCCTGACGCGTTTGCAGCTGGAAGCCCAGCCCGAAGCCCCTCCCCCTGCATCTCTCCCTAGCCCGCGCCTGGGGAAGAAAAGTTGAAGCCCCTGAGCCCAGAACTGGGAAAGCGGGTTCTGAGTCTAATCTCTGCGGGTCTCCAGACTAGAGCAAAAGTAGGGGACGGTGACTGGAGCTAGCTAGTGGTGGAGCTGGGCTCTCTCCCGAGAGCTAAGTCCAGCTGTACTAGAAGAGTCAATCCAAAAGCAGGACCTTTTGCAAGAGTCCCGAAGCGGGGACTGACCACGGCGACACATTGGTGTGGCACAGGCAGGCGCGCGCGCGCACACACACACACACACACACACACACACACACACACTCCTGTTGGGGAGTCGAAGGAGTCCTGATCAAGAGGAGTGTGGAGAGGAAGAGGCTGTGAGGGAGGAGGAGAAGGGAAGCCCGGGTCCGGGAAACTCAGACCACAAGAGAGGTTATGTAAAAGCCACTGCCAGTGCCGACGGCAGATGTGCGCACTCCCAGGAGCGTCCCCTGCCTCGCGCCTCTTTCTGCAACTTTGGGTGTTAGGACTGGAGACGTGCAACTGAGGACCATAGTGTGGGTTTACACTAGAGGCCTCCTCCCGCCCCAGAAGGCTGCCTAAGTCTGATCCGAAGCCATCCAGGAGAAGCAAGTCAATCCAAAACATTGAGCAATTCCGCCACGAAGCCAAAAAAAAAAAAAAACGTTTCCCACACCGCCCAGCCTGGAGATTTTCTGGGTAGCTCTGTCCGATGCTGGGCAGTCCAGACATAATAAGGGCCACCCACGCCCCCTCCCCAGTTACACACACACACACACACACACACACACACACACACACACACACCCTCGGGGGTGGACCTAGTGACAATCTCTTCCAGGCACTTTCCTTACATCTTGAAGTCTTAGCAGAGCTGGGAGCTCTTAGCACGGGTCCTGCACATTGAGGCAAGACCGACCCATAGTAGACAAAACAGGCTAGCACTTCCTCTCTGGCCAAAGGCGGTCGCCAAGTCACTGGCAAACTCCTGCACACCTGGCCGCGAGGCTCTGGCTTGGTCCTGCTACAGCCTGGGGCCGAGCCATACTGCCTTGCTCTGTAGACTGGCCCACACCCTTTCCAAACAGAAAGAATCGCCCACCACACCGAGGAGGAGGTTTTAAAGCCAAGCGGACGTCGCCCGCTTCCCTGGCACTGCCGGAGTTTGGGGAGTGGGGGGGGGGGGAATTAATCTCACGTGTGTAAACTGATTTCCACAAACGGTGAAGGAGCCAGGGCTGCTCGGAGACCGCTCCTAAACCTTGCAGGACAGTGAGTGTTGGAAGCAAAGAAAGGAGACTCCGGGAGAGGTTACGCCCAGGCGGCCAGTGCTGTGTACGCATCACCCCAAGGCCGACAGGCACCCAGGCTCCGATACCCGCAGGCAGGAGGCGAGGGTGGTTGGCCTCTCGCCTTTCTGCTTACCTGCACCCACGCCTGTCCTTTCGGGGGTTGTCCCTAACTTCTTCACAAGAAGGTCAGCTCCTAGCCGGAGATCTCAACCAGGCAGCCTGCAGCCAGGACTAAGAAACAGTCAAGGCCCCCCCAGCCCCGCAGAAACGACTCCACCGAAGATGCAGGCCAGCAGAGTGGGGGGTGGGGACTACAGAGCACAATGAGGGCCCCTTGGAGTGCTGTTCGAAATTCCTCAAATCCCAGTTGCTGGAATGCGAGGCCAGGACGACTTCTTCACTCGGGGCCAAATGTGTTTGTCATTATTCCAGACCGTTCGTCCGCGCCGCCGCCGCCAGCGTCGCCAGGGTGAGAGGCGCGCGATCCGAGCGCACTGCAGATCCCGCCCCGTGGCTTCTTGCACCCAAGTGACTCGACCCCAACGCTCCGGAGCCCTGGGAGCCGTCCCCCTTCGCCCGCCCGCGCGCGAGCCCCTCGGCAGGTCCTGCGGCCGCCACCGGCGCGCTCCAGTCTGGCCGCAGCTCCCTTGCCCAGCAGCGCCGTCCAGTAATTACGAGGGATCGGCTGGCGCCGAGTGGACCCAGCCAGCATCCGAGGTCCGTCTGCCTGCCTCCAGCCGAGCCCTTCACACCTCCCTTTTTCCTTGTCCTTTCCCGCGCCCCACTCGGCGCCCCTCGCTCCCACACCTCTCCTGGCGGTCCCCCCACCAACCCCAGCTCCGGGCCACACCACCCGCTACAGCGCAGTCCCGCCAAACCGCGGGCGACTAATGGAAATACTCATTAAAAACCTGTCCTCTTCCAGGACCCACTGCCAAGAGGCCAAACACCGCTGCTTCCACCCCCCGATGTTACTTGGTGTTCATCCCAGGATGCACGAATGCCACCCCCATCCTGGAGAAAAACCTCAAGAATGTAAGCCTAACACATTCTTTGGGAAGCTATAGGATTGTTAGAAAACATTGCTCTTAAAAATAGGCCTGGAAAAAAAAAAAAATGTTTTTCAGTCCTTGGACTAACTCTATGGTTACCCCAATCCCAGTGAAGTTTATTCAGAATAAATTACTTTCTGGACGCACAACTGGAATTCAGCTGTGTTGGGTTTGTTTTTTTTTTTCTTCCTTGTTGCTCAAAATTTAAAATTACTTCGCTTCTTCCAGTCCCAAAATATGATCAGGGACTTCCTTTAGGAACAAAAGTCGCTTTCCCCTCTGCTTACCTTCTCCTTCTATGTCAAATAGCAAGGAAAATCCTATCCACCGAGTGAAAAGTAAGCCCCAAGCCTCCAATCCTCCCTTGCAGCTCGTCTGTTTGTTTCTCTCCCTCAAGCTCAAACTGTAATGGGCTCAAAACCCGCATTTTGTAATTGATTCAATGTTACAGTCCATCCTCCTAAAACTAATCATTTGCTCAAAGTAAATATCTGTCAGGAAATGAAGTCCCCCCCCCCTTGGCCTCTTCAAAATAAAAGTTTCCCTCCGACTCCTTGCCCAGGCTCCAGATCTCTCCTTTGCTTCTTGCTCTTACGCAATCAGGGGGTCCAGTCCCAACCCCCAGACTTCAACAACAACTGGGGGGGGCGGGGAGAAGCAAACCAGATGGGGTGGGGGTGGCTACAGAGGGAGGTGTTGACGTTCTGCCGGGAAAGAGGTTTCTTGAAACTACAAACAGCCATCATTTCCAAAAAGAGTTGGCTTCCCAATTGCGGGGGGGATATTTCCCTGTGCATCTATTGTTTTGTGTTCTCCTCGAACAGAAAATACACGAAAAAATTGCTGCTAGTTTCCAAAACGAATATAAATCTAGAATGCAAAATTTCCCTTCTGGAAGTACTCTGGGCCCGGCTAGAAATATGGCCCTGGGGAGAAATCTTAACGCGGCTGCGGGTCGTTTTGAACTGGGGGTCTTAAGGGAAAGTGCCGTGTAGTTACTAATCCTTTAATGGGATTAGGAAACGGGGGCGTCTAATACGAAGATGGTGGGGTTTTGAAAGACTGGAGTGTGAGATGGTGTCCAAATAACGGTTGCTCAGCCTACCTTAGGATTGTTCTCCGGAAGAACGACCTTTGTCCCCTTGGAGCCACTTATCTGGACCTGCCTTTGTTTTCGGGGTTATCTGGTCCTCGCTTCTATCTTCATACGAAAAAGCTCAGGCTAGGCGTGACTACCACACGACTGCCCGCTGCATCTCGAGGGCAGAAGTATTTTGACCCTCCTAAATTCCATCCTATCCCAGTGGGTAGTATCCCACGTCCCCTACGAAAGCCCTCGGGATGTTGAGCCACAAACCCGGGAACCCTAGATACCCAGTTAGGGACAGCTGGGACAGAGCGATCCTGCAGGCGAGGGGAAGGGGGCGCTGACACTCCAGAAACCAGACCTGGGAGAAGCGGGGCTTCCCAGAGCGGGTGGGGGAAGGGAAGGCCTTCAACTTGCGCTCCAATTTTCAACTTTCTTGGTGGGGGAGATGAGAGCAGTCCTTTATCTCCCCCCATCCTCCACATCTCACACATCAACATAAAAATGGACGAGGAGGTCAGGTGGGCAACACAAAAGTCAAATAACCTTCACCAGGAGAGTGGACGTGGGGCTGAAGTGAATCACTGGGAAGGTCTCCCCGAAATGCTGAGTGCCGTGCCTAGATGGGACAGGAGTGTCGGGGTGTGGGGCTCAGGAAGAGGATGCCTGGGGCTGGGCTGGGAGCCCCAGTTCCCCTCCGCCCTTCTGCACGCCTGCCTCTGGTGTATCTTCAGCTCGGGTGACTGCCCCGCTCGCTATTACTTCCACATGCTCCTTCAGGAAATCATTGAAGGCGAAATGTATGAACAGCCCCTTGTTCGGAATGCTAGCAGGATACCGTAATGTCTGTAGATAATGGACAGGATGCTAAGGAGTCCTGCACACACACACACACACACACACACACACACACACACACACACACACACGCCACGGACACCCTGCCAGCTCTGTCCCACTACCAGGGTCTCTCTCCAGCAGGGCCCCTGCGTTCTCCCGCCCACAAATGGTAAGTAACTTCACAGTCCATTTCAGAGCCGTTTTAAAGGAGTCCGAAAAGCCGGCCGGCTGGGGCATCCTGGGATGGTAACTCTTCGGGCGTTTAAAGCAGAGAAATGGATGAGTATCGAGCACCCAGTTGCTCTTCTGGTAGTAATTACCTGCCTAATTTAAATGATGCCTTTGTTATGATCATTAACAAACATTTGCTAAAGCTTTCCATGTGTGACATTCCCTAAGGTTTAAAGGCCTGGAGAGCCGACTCCTGGGATAGCGCCCCAGCAGGGGGTGGCGCAGGCAAGCAAATGGTTGGGCGAAGATCTCGCTGAGTCGGGACCCAGCGAAGCAGCTGCCTACCCAGCGAAAGGAAAATAAACTCCTTGGTCTGGAGCAACCTCGGGGTGGGAGGCCTGCGAGCTCCGGCCGTCGGTTTCTTAAACCGGGTCCTGCCCCCGCCCTCCCACTGCTCATAGGCGGGTTTGAATCGCATTTTCCGCCCTCCACTCTCTAGAGCTGTAGGAGAGGTCCGGTCCGTGCCCGTCACTCAGCCCGGGGTGTCAGGGGGAGGGGGCGAGCCCAGCTCCTTGCCAAGTTGTTCTAAAGTCCTTCTAGATTGCTCCCACGACGCCCCAGGTCCTGGGTGGTCTCGGAGCCAAATAGGGCCTAGCCAAGATATTTTCTCCCCATTCCTGAACTCTGGTCCTGATGTCGTGAGGGGACCAGGTCACTCGGTGAGGCTAGTGGTGATGGCTTTCCGCTTGGGATACTGTAACGAGAACCCAACTTGCGCTCAGATTGTGGTTGTCAACTCCTTGGGTCTTTTTCTCTGGAGTTAAGAGTGAGTTTGTTCCAGCAGCTGAGACCTGGGGAGGCCCAGCTCGCGCGAGGAGGCTAGGGACTTTGGGGGAACCGGATGGGAAGGGCATCATCAGTTCTCTCACCCTGGTCTTATACCCTAGGGCCTGCGGGTGACCAGAAATAGGATACAAGGGTAGAAAAGGCTGCTGGCTGCTATAGATGATTTAACTTTCCAGAGAGGGCCAGTGAACTTTGGACAATCACATCCACAGGGTCACTGACAGGAAAACCAAATCTACCTTGCATCCCAGACTCAGAACGCCCCCCCCCCCCCCCCCGCTCCCAGCCCGGCATCCTCCCTCGGTCACCCGCGTCTCTCAGAGGCGCCTTTTGGGCCTTTCCCACTGCTCGCCTGCTTTGCACACCAGCACTACCTTCCTTGGAGAATTCAGGTCTTTCTGCTGAAGACCCGTTACAGCCATCAAAGCCGGCACCTGGGAAAATTCACATTTAGACAAACTTGTTAATTTCTTTCAAATCAAGTTGACCCGCGGGGCAAGATGCAGGGTCTGGTCTCTTGTTGGAAAAGAAAGGGGCATTTGGTCTATAGCAAAAGAAAACGCTATAACTCTGCCTCTTTAACTCCTGACTGAATCAAGAGGAGGTTCCTCCCAGGGCTGGCGAGCCTGGAGCAGGCTGAAGACGAGGCAGCCAGATGTCGGAGTCCCTGCGGGGAGACGGAACAGGGCTCCACCCCAAGCCTGGAGCAACCCCAGCCGAGGGGTAGCCCGCTCTTAAACGAAGAGGAAAAGGATTCTGGAGAATCCAAAGGGCTGGTGTGGCTAGTTACCCTCTCTCCAAGCCTTGTCGCCCACCTCCTCAGCTGCGGTGGTTGACTTGCTCCAAAAGTGCAGGGCCTCCCGGATCTCCAAGGAGCAGCGGAAAGCAGTTCCCTGGGTCCGTGGCCCCGGGCACTCTCTCTAGGGCTCCTAATACAAGGGCAGATGAATGACCCTAATTGAGGGCATGAGCGTGTCTTGCAGCACAGCCCAGCGGAAGCGGGCCTTACACCCCTCTGCTCTCTGAACAGCTATGGCCGGACAGGACCGCGGGGAATCTGGCCTTCCAAACCCCTCTTCCTCTGCAGGATAACCCCCCAGACTCCTTCTAGGGGTCCCCCAGTCCTACTACCCTCTCCTTCTCCTCAGGCCTTCGGTTTTCAGTTAACTTTTAATTTGAAAAGCCATGTGAGAGGTGGGGGAGGGAAGGCGATGGGGAGGTCTGCTCTTTATTAGGGGCCTCAGCCATCCAGCTTTCCAGCACACAGCTGCGGCCTGGGAGGAGGGCTGGCTCCGCTTAGGTCAGCCGCCTCTGAAGAGAGAGCCTTGTCCCCGGCAAGCCCCAGGAGTGTAGCAGAGTCCTGTGAGGTGTTCCGTCGTTTGCGTTTGTTTGTTTGAGTTTTGGGTAGACAAAGCCTGGGAAGTGAAGAACCAATGAGCTGACTCTTTGCTCACCCATGAAATGGGATAGCGCTGCACAACCCACGCGATGGATGGGGAGAGAGAGGGGAAAAAAATCCAAAAGAGGTAAATTCAAATGTATGTGTTTTAACTCCGTACAATGGAGTCTTCCCAAGCCAGAAGATGCCCCCAGCTCTGTGCCAAGTAGGAAAGTTCTAGCCCTGCCTTCCTAGGGTTAATGGGACAGGAACAGTAGAGGCCCCTAGAGGAAGAGTCCAAAACCCCATGCTCAGCAGCTGAACGCCAAATGGATGATGGGCAGGGCTTCTCCGTGGAAAGGGACCTAGTCGAGAAGAAATAGCAATCCACACACATACAGAGGAATCTCAAGAGGGTTCAGCAGAAGAGGCCTATAATGGCTGGAAATCACAACCGTCCATCTGGGAATGGACGAGGAGGCCAGATCTTAGAAGGCTGGGCACAGGGGTGTACACCTGCAGTGCAGCACTCTGTAGACTAAGGAAGATCACCAGCTTGAGGCAAGCCTCTGCTGCAAGCAAGTTTGAGGCCAGCTTGGGCTAAAGGAGACCATAGGTAGATGCATAGATGGATGGATGGATGGATGGATGATAGATAGATAGATAGATAGATAGTAGAAAGATGGATGGATGGATGGATGGATGGATGGATGGATGGATAGATGGATGATAGATAGAGATAGGTGGAAGACAGGTAGATAGATATAGAAAAATGATAGATATATAGATAGATAGATAGATAGATAGATAGATAGATAGATAGATAGATAAAAAGATAAAAAGGAATGTTGGCCTCAGCTGAGCTCAGGGAGGCTGCCTCAGGCCAGCAAAGAGGAAATGCCCCTGGCAGTAAGAAGCCTCTGAAGGGAAATCAAAGCCTTAACTGGGTGGGTGTGAGCTTTGAGAGGAGAGGCGACCCTGGCTTAGGTCACACCTAGTACCTTTTTCTCAGGTGGGGAGGGCTCAGCCAGGAGCAAATTTCGGAAGGAAAATGATGAGATCACTTTTCAACAGGACAGATTAAAGAAAGCTTAGGAGAAGGAATAACATGACAAGAAAATCTTAGGGTAGAATTTTGGACAATCCTGGAAAAACTCTACTTTTCCAAGAAGACATTGAGGAAGGACCAGTAATCTTTATCTCCTGAACATTCAGGACCCAGACCACGGGAGTCATTTGAATATGACTGAAGTCTGTACTTCCTACCTAGACTCAGTATAAGTCCTAGCCAAACTTAACTGTGAGTGACCGGACAGTCTAGGAAATATGAATGCTTTAGTTACTACATGACTGGGAAATGAGATGGTATCTCCTTCACACCTACTCTTAAATGGACATCCCTGTTCATGGGACTTCAAATCACCTATTGACCTACAGCAGGGTTTAACCAGATCTTTGTCCTTACTGAGTTCTAGCTTTCTATCCGTCACACCCATCCCCTGGGGAGACAGGCAAGGCTAGCTTCTGGGTTAGAAGAATGATGCCTGAGTCCAAGGACAAAGGTTGCACATTTTTCTCTAGTGACCATTCTCTTCCCAGTAATGGTTTCTGAAGATTCATGTGTTTATATATTCTTCCTATCACAGTCTCTTTCCCAGTTAGTTTTGATCTTGAAGAAAAGTCCAGCCAATCAGATGTGAACACTAGTTGGGGGTGAAATTGGGTGAGTGTCCTTCAAAGTAAAGGACACACTTTTCTCAGGTCTTTTTGTTGGTTTAGAAGAAGGAGGAGGAGGAGGAGGAGAAGCAGAAGGAGAAGAAGGAGCCATGTGATTGAAGCTTTCCAAAGCATGGCCTCTGAGGCCTCCTTGAGAATGGGAACCATCCTCTGTGGCTGTGGTACAATAAATTAGAAAGGCTCCTGGCTCTCAAAGCCCCAAGCCCACCCAGACCTAAAACACGACAGACACAAATGACATCTTGTCATCTTGTTAAGACACTTATTCTGGAGTTTTCTGTTAACGCCACACTTGATCCTAACTGATAAAAAGAAGTTACTGTAGCTCCAGATACAACCACAATAGTCACTCAAAAAACAAGCAGGGTGTGGGGGCGTGGAAGGGGGCTGGAGAGACGGCTCAGCAGGTAGGAGCACCCACTGCTCTTCCAGAGCACCCGAGTTCAAATCTCAGCACCCACATGGCAGCTCACAACTGTCTATAACTCCAAGATCTGATGCCCTCACACAGACATACATGCAGGCAAAACACCAATGCACATAAAATAAAAATAAACAAATTTAAAAAAACAAACAAGCAAATTAAAATAACTGGAGATGGAAAAGCTGAAAGCTGAAACCCACAAAACTGCCTAGTGTCTCTACTCAGCCTGCCTGGTCTAGGCTCTGCTCTGTGCCTGAGCTCAGTAAAGCTTTCTTAGAATTTTACAGCATTGAGCTCATATCAGACTTGCTGCCTCTCTGTTTTTATTTGTTTGTTTGTTTTTCTCTGTTATTGCTTCTGTTTGGTTTTTGTTTTGTTTTTTTTTTTTAAAGTGGGGAGAGTTGATTGTTGGTTTGGTTTGGTTTGGTTGTTCTTTTTCCTTTTTTTTTTTTTTTTTGGGGGGGGGGGCGGAAGGAGGAGCTCCATATGTAGCCCAGGCTGACCTCTACCTTCTGAGTCTCCTGCCTCAGAGGCCTCCCAAGGTCTAAGGTCACAGGCATACACTACTGTGCCTGCACCTTTATCTTTGGAAAGTAGGCAGCACAAAAGAAAGCAGAAGAGATAACAAAATGTACATGCCGGGTCTCTCTCCTCCCTTAGACTGCGGGAGGGTGTTGGTTGGTTGGTTCCTGAGCTCAAGCAACCTCTTCAGCCTCCTGAGTAGAGACACTGGGACTGCTGGTGTGCACCAGGATCAAAGTACAGTTTCTTCGTCGTTTCCACAGTGCTGGGCCCGAATCCAGGCCTCCTGCGTGCTAAGGGCTCTGCCACTGAGCCAGACCTTGTCCTACTTCACGTCCACAATCACCATTCTGCTGCATCTGCACGGTGGCAGCTCTTTCTGACAGCTGTTTCTGCTCTAGAACCTCAAGGCATTCACTTAAACAAGGGGATGTGGGGAGGGGGGTGGCTGGGAAGGCTGCTCAGCAGTTAAGAACACTGGCTGTTCTTCCAAAGGCTGGGCTTCCAAAGGTTTGATTCCCAGCACCCACGTGGTCCCTAACAGCTGCCTGTCACTCCAGTTCCAGAGGTTCTGACACCCTCACACAGACACACATGCGGGCAAAACACCAGTGAAGATAAAGAATAAAAATAATCATTTTAGGGGTTGGGGATTTAGCTCAGTGGCAGAGCGCTTGCTTAGCAAGCGCAAGACCCTGGGTTCGATCCCCAGCTCCGGAAAAAGGAAAAGAAAACAAAAATAATCATTTAAAAAAAAAACTTTTATTTGGATTTTTTCTGTTTGGTTGCTTGATTGGTGGACTTTTTGAAAAAAAAAAAAAAAAAAGTCTGGCTATGTATGCCCTTTGGGCTGACCTGGAACTCTGCTCTGAGCCCCTCCCCCAGTGCGATTTGACTCTCAAGTGTTTTAGAGGTGAATTTGTTCCACATTGTGAGGTAAGAAAGCACTCCTCCCCAGACAACCCTACCACAAACTATCCATGGACCTTAGGCCATCTGCCACCAGGCCTAGGAATGCAAAATGAACGCAGAGAAACTTGGAGCCACGGGGTCAGGAGATGGCTGGTGCTCACTCACAAAGTGCACTGTGGCAAGGAATTCGAACTAGCCATGTGGGTGCATATCTCGGCCTTGGGAATGGCTACCTCTGAGCCTTGAAGCACCTGCTTTTCTGAGTAATGGTGTCACTTAGGATAAGAATGGGCCTCACCCTTGCCTTTGGCCTGTCTCCAGCAGCATTTACCCCAAGGGACTGCCGAAGCTGATAAATGTTTATTTAACACCTCCTGTGCCCAGAACTGTGCTAGACTCTACTCTGTTGTCTGTTGTCGTGGACAAAGAATGAGCTGCTGTACGGGGCTGAGCTTTGGCTAAGGGAGACAGACAGAAAACAAACCAGGCCCTGATTAAACTGCAGGTGTGAACAGGGCTCTGTGCTCGCCAGGTGCTTGAGGCCACCATGAGCAACTCAGCTGCGTGGGTTACAAAATCTTCCTTGAAGGGGATTCTTCCATCTGGTGATGTGTAGAAATTTGAGCAGTCCCCAGGCTAGACTCCTCATTTGAGGCTTGACAAACTCACTGTAGGGTGTTTAAGTGGGCATGCGCGCGCATGCGCATTTACACACACACACACACACACACACACACACACACGCGCGCACGCACGCACGCACACACAGAGCTACATTTGCTCCTCTTTTAAAGTCATTCATTGCATGTAGATTACATAAGAAGTCTATGTGTTTGGGGCGGTGTAGCCTCGATCTTGAGGTTTGCGACGTCCCCAATGAACTCTGATGCCATGAGTTGAATACATTCTTTTAAGGGCTGTCATTGTTCAAGAGACAATTTGTTCTCCCAAGGATTGGACGGCTATTGTGGAATCTGAGCAAAACTGAGATTTTTTTTTTTTTTTTTAAGCTGAGGATCGAACCCCGGGCTTTGGGCTTGCTAGGCAAGCACTTCTACCACTGAGCTAAATCGCCAACCCCAAAATTGAGCTTTTAAACTGGTGACAACGCCACATGTGAGGCTTTACGGTCATCTTGGGAGTGGAGCTATCTCGGGAAGATAAGAGCCCTCCGTGTTGTTGCTCAGCTCCGCGAGCTAATGTTTCACAGGCTGACAACGAGAGAGGAACCGCCTTGGATTAGAGCATCTTTTCAATTATCCATTAAGTATTTACAGCCTATTGGGTTTGTACCACGAAATAAGATACCGAAAACCTTCCACAGATCCCACAAGATGTGTCAAGTCTCCTATTGTGCGTATTTGGTTCATTGCTTTGTAACTGTAACTATGAACTGAATTCACTACACAACAGAAAGCTATAAAGTTAGGGCAATTCATCCACGGAGAAAAGGGGCGAGGTGGGGGGGGCGGGGAGGATCAACTCGTTGAGTGACAAGTTCTATGAGGTTGTGATTTTAACCACTAGAGGGCGCGAGAGGCCAGCTGAGGATCTAAATCCACACACCGTGGCCAGAAACCAAACCCATTCCCAATCCTCCCGAGAAATTAGGTCACAGCCTCGCCCTTGCCGAAGCCTCTCTGGCCACTCAGGGAAGACGGTGTAGTTGAGTCTAGCCCTCAGCAAGTCTGAGGTTGCACCAGAAGGTGAGACTGTGTTTGGATTCATCCTCGGAACACTAAGTTTGAAATTAAGTGATGGGGGAGGAAGGGAGCGTGATGCCGGTTTCCAGCCTTCCCTCTGCCAGGCTCCGCCACCGCCTTGGCTGTGAAAAGATTCACAGTCACAGAGACACGGAATCAGGGAGCTTTACTCAGCCTACCTACGAAAAGCTACCTCCTGGGAAAAGCTACCTACGGTGCCATCTTTGCCAGCGCAGAAAGGCCAGGGCCAGTCTCCTAAGGAGGGAACACTTGAGCAAAGTCTCAGAATCTCGAGCTGGGAGCAGAAGCCATACAAAGCCCCCTGCAGAGGCTTGGATGAGACAGCCCAGCCAGAAAAAGTGATTGCCATCCAGTCGGACGACTTGAGTTCTGTCCCTGGAACCCACGTGAGGGAAGGAAAGAGCAGACTCCCACAGGCTTTCCGAGGACTTCCAGAAGCTGTTAGTGTAGTAGCTTGTGTGTATCACACCCAGGGTCGACAGCACACGCCTTTTAATCCCAGCCCTGAGGAGGCAATAGACCCATCTCTGTGGGTTTGAGGCCAGCTTGGTCTACATAGAGAATTCCAGGCCAGCCAAGATGGCTTAGGACCTGACCAAAATAAACAAACATTTTAAAGAACAAAACAAAATTTCAAACATCATTGGGGGCGATTATATCTTATCAAATTCTTTCCTTGCGATGGCTCTGTGAAAAACTGATATTATTATCATGAGTTAGCCATTTTGCTCTCTTGGAACTATGAAGGTCAACAGAACCAAAGCAACTTATCTAACTACATTAGTGGATACAGCACTGGCCATCGAATGCAGGGCTTCCCAATACCACACAAGCACTCTACCAACTGAGCTACCAACATCCCCAGCCCAGGATTTGTGTCTTGGTAGGTGGTCATATTACTGCAGACACCAGTCAGTGTTGAAAGACTCATATGTGCAAAGTTGACAGTTGAGGGCTGATGCTGTGTTTTTACTGATTTTTCTTGTATTTGTTTGAGACAGAGCCTCACACTGTAGCCTGGGTTAGCCAGGATTCCTGGGTGATTCTCATATCCTCGTCCTCTGAGTGCTAGGATTACAAGCATGAGCTACCACTCTTGCCCCCAATGCCTAGTTTGCATTGGGGTCAACTTTAGCCAAGACTGGGATGACTGCAAGCCTTACCCTTACCTCACACTATCCCATCTTCCCCTAAATGGCTGTGCAAGGGGGAGTGTTCACTGGTAAGAAGAAAATGCATAAAGTATGTTGAAGATTTATTCCCACTCTCCTTGAGATAGAGACAACATTGCATGGATGAATGTCTAAAATAACTCTGTTAAAGACTCCTGGAAAGCGGGGTAGTTGGAAGGCTAACGGGTCTGTCCACCAAGCTTTGAACCCCCTGTTTTGTGTGCTCAAATCTTGTCCTTGGCATCAGCTGAGGTTCCAAATGAAAGACAATTCTTAACTTCAGGCTCCCACTGGCAGGTTATCTTATCTGCATGAGTGCTGTTTGCTTCTCCTAAAGCCACCAATAAAACAAGAGAAAGTAGAATTGGAGAACCCAGAGTGCCCTGCCCTGTCCTGCCCCACCTGGAGGACAGAGGAAGACTTTCTCTGATAGCTGCTCAGTCTTGGAGCAAAGGGACACCATGATGACTGGTTAAAATGCATGGGGCAGTGCAATGGCTTGGATATAAAGCATTTCTTTAGCAAGCCCTGAGATGACTCTCCAGGACCTACATAAATAAAATAAAATAAGACACCAGACCTTCCCCAAGCATTACAAATTTCACTCCAAAGTTCCTGGGTATCAGCTTCTCTTTAGGTCCAGTGCACAATCACATACCCTTTCCAAGGGTGAACATGGCCTGGGTTTACGTATTAGTCAAGGGTTGGGTGGAAAACAAATGTCCTGGTCATACTGATGCTTTGTAAATGTCTAAGTTCTAAATTGCTGATGCTTTCTAGACAACAACAGGTGGGGTCATTCATTCCCTTCAGCTCAGTTTTATTTTTCACTGCATTGCTGTGGTCCCCTATATCTCTGCTGCCTGGTATACCACTCCCACAACACTGCCCACCATACTCATTTATTCAATGCACCTCACCTCTGCATAGGAAGGCCAGGGTAGAAATTCATCTACCGGCCAGTGCTCGTCACCACAGGACACAGATGATTACTGCAGCTTCTAACACTATCCAGTGATGGGGACTAGAATCCTTGTTCTTCCAGCATGGCCTTTCTCCCCCAGGCACTGACACACTTTTTACCATTGGAAATGACTTCTGTGGGTACAATAGGAACATCATCAAGGAATTCAGAAATATGCCTTTTCTCCCCTATGGTGGGCTGTGTCCTCCTGAACTTCCTCCCAATGCTGTGCTTCTTCCTGTGCAAATGCCACTAAACTCAACAGATATATTAAAGCTTTACTATGCCCAAAACTGTGTGCTAAACTGACACATATTGATAACAAAAAAAAATGCAAAGCTAGTTCCCAGAAGTTTAAAATCTAGTTGTTAATCTGTGTGCCTCACAATAGTGGCGCACACCTTTAATCCTAGCACTCGGGAGGCAGAGGCAGGCAGATTTCTCTGAGTGAGTCTCGGGCCAGCCTGGTCTACAAATTGAGTTCCAGGACAGACACAACTATTACATAGAGAAATCCTGTCTCAAAAAACAACAACAACAAAAAGAAAGAACAAAGAAAGAAAGGGGGAAGGGAAGGGAAGAAAGAAGGGAGGGAGGGAGGGAGGAAGGAAGGAAGGAAGGAAGGAAGGAAGGAAGGAAGGAAGGAAGCATTATCCATTATCCAGCTGCGGTAACATACACCACAGCAATCAGGAGGCTGAGACAGGAGGATTTCTGAGAGTTTGGGCCCAGGCTGGGCTACATGAAACCAAGAAAGAAAGAAGGGAAGGGAAGGAGGAGGCTGTGGATTCCCAACACCCAGAAGAATGCAAGGCAAGCCCAGGTTACACAGTAAGAACCCGGGGGATGAGGGGGATGTCAACCATTGCTATACAGGCAAACTGGACAGGTGGGTCACCGATTGGCCTGAACCATGAGGACTCTTTCTGGAAGGAGAATGGAGATTCTTTCTGGGTCAAAGAGGCCGGCTAATCTCATTCATTCCTCTAACCATGCCGTGTGTGTGTGTGTGTGTGTGTGTGTGTGTGTGTGTGTGTGTGTGTAGTTAAGTTATTGCTGTCATATTCCAAGGCCCCCTGCCAGGCTCATCTGCCCCCCCCATCTGTGCCATAGTCCCCTCCATACACATTCTGACCCACTTGCTGGATCTTGACATCATGTTCTTTCCCTGCCTTCGAGGCTCCAGTCCTCTTATCCCTTGTCCAGGCCATGGTCACAGCTTCCCAGCTGCTTTGCTTAGTGCCAGTCTCCTTTGGGCCAGTCACTCATCTCCCTGCCTTGGAGACCTGTGTCTGCAGTCTGGAATTCAGCCATCCCTTTCTCAGTGTCCTGCTGTTGCCCCAGAACCTTAGAAAACACTTGTCAGAAGGAACCTCACACTAAATTAGTCCCGAGGTCTTCACTAGCCTCCCTTTCCACTGTTCAGTCAAGCAAGCCTCAGGTCTGAAAAGAGTGTGAGTATTCTGACAGTTAAGGCAGGGAGTTGATGCCATAGACAGTCAGGCTTGGAGAAAGCAAAAAGTGAAGAGAAAGTCGGTCATTTCAAAGTCACTTTCCTGCAAAGATAGGGACAAGCAGAAAACAATGGGAACATACCTGATTAGCTGCCACCATGTTATTTCAGGTTGCTTCTTTTGTGTGCAGATCAAAGCGGGGGCTTTATTCAAATCGCCTGTTTTGAGAAACTCTGTCTTATCATGAATCTCAGAAAGCCACATAGGCAGCCGGTCTAGTTTCTCCTTGATGACTGAGAACTTTAATGTGAGTGACTCCCTTTTGATTTCTTTTCCTAGTCTGTCTAAAAGCTTTGTCCAAAACAGTGGCAGCCTATTTCCCCTTCATTTTGGAGGCCCAGATGGCCTGGGACTCACTGTGTAGACCAGGGAGGCCTCAAATTCACAGAAATCCTCCTGCCTCTACCTTCCAGGTGCTGCATCAGCCTCCCAAGTAATTGGTTTAAAGGCAGTTGTCAGCACAGCTGGCTTTCGTTCTTATTTTTTAAAGATAGTATCTCACAAGCTAGATAGTGGTGGTGCAAGACTTTAATCCCAGAGCTCAGGCAGATCTCTGTGAATTCAAGGCCAGCCTGGTCTACAGAGCAAGTTCCAGTATGACCAGGGCTACACAGAGAAACCCTACCTCAAAAAACCAAAAAACAAACGAAACAAAAAAAAACCAACAACAGCCGGGTGTTAGTGGCTCACGCTTATAATCCCAGCACTCGGGAAGCAGAGGCAGATGGATCTCTGTGAGTTCGAGGCCAGCCTGGTCTACAAAGCAAGTTCCAGGATGGCCTCCAAAGCTACAGAGAAACCCTGTCTCAAAAAAACTAAAAAAGAAAAAGAAAAAGAAAAAAGAAAAACCAACAACAACAATTAAAGGGATCTCATGTAGCTGAGGCTGTCCTGGGACCCACTTGTCTTTGAATCCTGATTCTCCTGTCTCCGCCTAAGTGCTGGGGTAACAGGTATGTACCACACGTGTAGCACTGGGGGGAGAACACAGGGCTTGTTAGACAAGCACTCTACCAAACTAGCTACATCCCGAGCCTTCCTATCATTGTATTTTATTCTTCCCTTCTGTGTTCCCTGTTTGGGGTTTCACATTCCTTTTCCCCTACAGCACCACCCTGAAAACATTCTTCTCCATGACAGAGCTCTGTGACTGAAGAGGAAGAGACAGGAATTTTCCATTTTCCAGCCAAGAGGAAAGAGCACAAGCATGAGGCTGTTGTGAGTGCGCTAGTCCGGGCTCCTTGTTAACTCCAGAGCTAAGGGGTCGGAGAGCCGGGAAGGGACCACAGAATCCTGCAAAGACAGAAGCTTCCCTGGCTGGACTCTTTACCCTTTCCGGGGAGCTGATCTTAGGACGCCAGAGTTCTAGACATTCTGTCTACGTCCTTTTCATTTTCTCCACCTCCCTGAAATTTATTTCCTGGGCCTAGGAGAGGGGGAAAGGACCACTTACCACAACAATTCTCAAGCCTCCCCTTTTATTTTGGAGCGGGGAGGCGGGGGAGTGTCGTCTCCCTGTGTAGTTCGGTCACAATTCACAACCCTACCACTTCTGTCTCTGGAGTGCCGGGGTCCTTAGGCTTATGTCACCATGCCCACCTGGAGAAAAATGAATTCTGAAGAAATATTTATCTCTTTTTATTTTATGTGTATGAGTATTTTGACACATGTATGTGTGTGTGCCTGGTGTCCCTGGAAGTCAGAAGAGAGTGTCCGATTCCCCGGAACTAGAGTTCCAGAAGGTTTCAAGCAGCCAAGTTGGATGCTGGGAACTGAACCCTGTGAGAACAACAAGGGCTTTAACCACTGAGCCATCTCTCCAGCCCCAGGAAACACATTCTTAAGAGTCATCAAATAGAAATGGTGCAGGCAGAGGCAGGCTGATATTTGAGAATTCAAGGCCAGCCTGGTTTATAATAGTGAGCTCTAGGCCAGCCAGGGCTACAAGGTGAGACCTTGTCTCAAATAAATAGCTCTCCATTTCCCCGGGAAGTCCCTAATATTGCCCAAGAAGAAAGTCCTTTTCTTCAGCTGAGTTCCACAGCTGCTCACTGGATCCTACAACAGCCAATAACTTCCAACAAGAGAGCGTTCTTCAATTGTCCTAAGACTTCCATCAAAGAGAGACACTGGCATATGAGGAATTGTGCTCCTCAGATTTCGTTTGTTTGTTTGTTTTTAAGACAAAGTCTCACTATGTAGCCCTGCCTGTCCTGGAATTCCCTCTGTAGACCAGGCTGGCCTCGAACTCACAGAGATCCACCTGCCTCTGCCTCCCGAGTGCCGGGTTAAAGGTGTGCAGCACCACTCCGGGGCTGAGGATTTTGAGAACACGGTCACCATCACGCCCAGGCCATTTTGTATTTTTCTTGTATATCCAAAGCCTCTCCTGTGCAGGTTCACCTCCCTCTGCCGTCTGCCCATTCCAACTGCAGCCTCCTGAAAGCCAGGCTGAAGGCTCCCTGCCAGGGTAACAGGCCTGGTGTCCCCTCTGTGTGAGTGGAAGCAAGCCTGGAGGAGTATGGGATGAGAAAACAGTGGGATGCATCACGGTCTTCTCTTCACATGCTACTTACCGTCAGTCTCACACAGCTGAGAGCGCTCCCTCCTCAGTGTACGCCTTTAAGAGATTTCTTCTGGCTCCAGGAATTCTCCTGAGTTAGCCACAAGAGTGTGTTTCGAATCATAAGCCACAAGAGCCACATACCTTAGCACTCTAGAAACGGGCATTTTTGGCAGGGCGACTGGTATTTTAAACTGAATGGAATCATTTTCTTGTATAAACCATCTGACTTCAGGAAAATGGTTCCTTTGTGTGAAGTCGTATGATGAAGCTGAGGGGCTTCTGGGTGCTCAGGGTACGAAGCCATCCAGGCTGGTCTCTGTTCTCCAAGAAGGGGAAGAAGATGGGCACGGTGACTGCGCCTAATGAATCCAGATCAGGAGGCAGAGGTAAGACCATCTTCTAGCGGAGGGAAGGGAAACTGTGATGGATGATGTAACGTCTGAGAGAGAGAGAGAGAGAGAGAGAGAGAGAAGAGAGAGAGAAGAAGAAGAAGAAGAAGAAGAAGAAGAAGAAGAAGAAGAAGAAGAAGAAGAAAACCCCAAATGATCTTAATACGGAGATTGACACAGATAAATATGGTGCATCATATTCATCATAAAAAATAAAAAATTTTTTAAAAAGGGAGAGAGAATCTTCTAAGGTTAAGACCAGACTGGTCTATATGTCAAGTTCCAAGCCAACGTAGACTACACAGAAAGACCCTGTCTCAACAAAACAAAACACCTAATACATACTTGTTTATTTGTTCGTCTGAAATAGAATCTCACCCTGTAGCCAAATCTGGCCTTGAATGGCAATCCTCCTGTCTCTGCCTCCTGAGGGCTGAAATTTCATGTGTGACCACAGTGCCGGCTTAAGCGTGTTGTTATTTTCTTTTGGTTAGGGCTGTCTGTTCGTGTTGGAGATCGAACCTAGGGCCTCACTTGGGACACTGCAGTTCCAGTCTGCTTTTCTTGTTTCTGTTGATGTTGTTGTCTTTCTATTTTGTTTGTTTGTTTTTATCTTCCTGTTGTTTTAAACAGAGTCTCACTAGGGCCAGACTGGTCTCCTGCTCTAGCCTCAGGAAAGTGGGAGCACAAGTATGCACCTCCGTGGCGGGCAAAGAAAGAGGTTTGTATCTAACAGACAGCCATAGGAAGGCAGAGGTGTGGCGTTTACAAGGGCTGCAGCTGAGGCTGACTATTGCCCAGGAAGGAGCCCACAGCAGGAATCCAGGGACAGACAGGCCAAGGCTTCCAGAAAGCTGCTCTTCCTTACTTGACTGACATTTTTGGTGTTTTGTTTTTTGTGGGGTTTTTTGTTTGTTTGTTTTGTTTTTTGTTTTTTTGGACAGGGTTTCTCTGTAGCTTTGGAGTCTGTCCTGGAACTCGCTTTGTAGACCAGGCTGGCCTGGAACTCAAGAGATCCACCTGCCTCTGCCTGCTGAGTGCTGGGATTACTGGCGTGCGCCACCACCGCCCGGCCACATTTTGGTTTTTAAACCAAGCCCTCACAATTCAGCTCCATGCCATTCCTCAGAGTTAACACACACACACACACACACACACACACACACACACACACACACACACACACATCTGCTGGAACACCAACACAGCAGTTTTCTTACCCCTCTCCATGGCGTTTATTTGTACAAGTGCCATCTCTAAACCACCAAGGAACAAGGGGGCTGCCATGAGTGTTGGCTCTGGGTCAGGCAGACAGGGGAGGCCAGAATCTATCTGCCACTTCCTGATTGACCCCCAGCTTATTAACTCACCTGACCGTGGGTTCATCCTCTTCGGGGAGCTAACATCACCTGAGTGGACACAACAGTGCTTAGCACACAGAAAGTGCTCCGTCAGGGCTCTACTGTTGCACTGGGATTGCCTTCTTTCTTTCACTAAAATCTCCAGGAGGTGACTGTTTCCAAAGAGGCCCCACATCCTAGGACATAAATACCTAAATGGAGGGTCAAGGA
Source organism: Onychomys torridus (assembly GCF_903995425.1). Classification (NCBI taxonomy): domain Eukaryota; kingdom Metazoa; phylum Chordata; class Mammalia; order Rodentia; family Cricetidae; genus Onychomys; species Onychomys torridus. The sequence continues at coordinate 35,245,656 of NC_050452.1, forward strand.
TGTCACACACCTGAACCCTGGCACTGTGAGAGCAGAGGCAGGAGGGTGTCAAGTTTAAGGTCAGCCTGGGCTATATAGAGAAACTCTACCTTAAAATAAAACTTAAAAATAAAATACAAGGGCTGGGTTCGGACCTTACTGGTATGGTACTTGCCCAGCATGGGCAGATCCTGAGTTCAATCCCCAACATGATCATCATAATCTCGGTCCTCATCCATCATCATCTTCATCATTGTTTGGTCTAAGGTTCCAACACTAACTGAAACTAAATTTCAACCTTCTAAGAAATCAGGACTAACAGCCAAATTTCCCAAAGAGGTAAGTGCAATCCGTACGAATAGTGACACACTTCCTACTTTACTCGTGATAAAAAGGTAATGTGACTTTGACCCAGCAGTTCTCAACCTTTGAACTCAGCTGACCCTTTCACGGGGGTCACCTAAGACCTTTGGAAAGCACATTATGATTCACAACAGTGGTACAATGACAGTTATGATGTAGCAACGAAGATAATTGTATGGCTGGGGTCACCACAGCATGAGGAACTGTGTTAAAGGGTCGCAGCACTCGGAAGGTTGAGAACTGCTCCTCTAGCCTATCAGTCACCCTCTGTTGCCTCTCTTGCAGTCTGTGTCTTCAGGAAAGTGACTTTAAAGTGACAGATGTACTTTTTACGTCATCTCTACATCCCTCCACCTTTCTCCGTCTACAGAGCCAGCTTGGCTCCTTGGAAAACTTTGTTTTGGGCATTTCTATGTTCTCTGATCCCAGCATGAAAAGTAAAGTCAGTAACAAGTGGTAGCAGATGGCTCTAACCCAGGAAGGAGAGGCAGGAGGGTCAGACATTCAAGGTCATCCTTGGCTACATAATCAGTTCAAAGTCAGGTCAGATCACGTGAAATATTGTCTCTAAAAAGTCAGAAAGCTGGGCCGGTGAAACGGCTCAGCGTATGAGGGGGCTTGCTGCCAAGCCTGGCCTGAATTCAAACTGAAGAAGAGCCTATATGACTGTAGAAGAGCCCTCCTCTCATGTTGTCCTCTGACCTACATGTGTGTGCCCTGGCATGTGCATGTACACACACACACACACACACACACACACACACACACACACACACGGATTTTAAAAATTTAAGAGCCAATTAACATCTTTAAAGTCTGGGATATAGTACAGGCTTTTAATTCCACCACTTGGGAGGTGAAAGCAAGGAGCTAGGAGCTGAAGGTTGTCCTCTGCCACATAGGGAATTTACGGCCATCTTGGATATGTGAGACAAAACCCTCATTCAAAAGAAGAGAGCAAACAAGAATACCTTTAGACTAAACTGTTGGAATTCTGTCTTTTGACAACTTGTCAGCCCCCTGCCCGTGTTCATCTTCATACTCTATGAATGGGTTCTAACCATTCTCTGCTCACACACAGTGTCCAATGTGACCCTCCTACATGCTTCGGGTAATAATGTTTGCTGTGTTCATAAGGGTCTACAAGATGCTGTGTGACTCTTGTGGGGTTATTTAGAAAGTACACACACCTGTAAACCTAATGCTTGAGATGTGGAGGCAAATAACTCACTCAGGAGTTCAAGGCCAGTGCCAATATGTCTTGAACTTGGCCACTTATCAAGTTGGAGGCTAGCTTGGGCTACATGAGGCCCACCTCAAAACATAAAATTAAATTGAAGTTAAAATTGCTTGGAGATGCTAGGCGGTGGTGGCACATGCCTTTAATCCCAGCACTTGGGAGGCACAGGCAGGTAAATCTCTGTGAGTTCATGGCAAGCCTGGTCTACATAGCGAGTTCCAGGACTGCCAGGGCTAAACAGAGAAACCCTGTCTTTGAAAACAACAAGGGGGGCTGGAGAGATGGCTCAGTGGTTAGAAGCTGTTCTTCCAGAGGTCCAGAGTTCAATTCCCAGCAACCACATGGGTGTAATAAGATCTGGTGCCCTCTTCTGGTATGCAGGTACATGCAAGCAAGCAGAACACTGTGTATAGACAATAAATAAATAAATCTTTAAAAGAAAAAAAGAAACAAACAAACAACAACAAATTGCTTGGAGAGCATCATGTCCATCAAATGTTTACTTAGATATAAGTGACTGTCAATGGTGATATTTAATACCGCTAAACACCAGGTACTTACTTGTGTACCTTGCCTCAATCACACTTAAAACTACCAAGAACTTTCATACTTTTACCAGAAATCTGAAAAAAAAAAAAGACCATCCATCTATTTTTCATAGCACTAAAAAGAAAGCCGTTAAATGAAATGAAATGCTTACATTATCTAAATACAGTACACTTAGATCATGGACGATTATGAAGACATTGCTCCCAGCAAACTTACAGTGATTAGTGTGGCATTGTGCTTTTTGGTGTTATAATTCTAAAATTACTGTGAGCACGGAGGGGAGATTCCTTTGAACCTTCCCAATGGGACATTTCTTCTCCACTACCCTACAGAGTGCACGTACACAAACACCATCGGTTATGTCGTCAGCTTATATCATACAGGTTAGACCGTAATTAAAATAATTATTATTTATATGGCACCCGAGATGTTTCCACTACTTGAGTCATAATCACAGCAGTTAGAGACAGAAAACAGCAATTAAATAATCCAGTCAACCCCAGCAAATGCACATCAGCCAAGATCCCAGCAGAGACGAGCTGAGAATGAATTTCCAGCAAAAATAAGTCATACTTTAAGCTCGCATTTTCTTTATTTATTTTTTCTTTTTTTGAGACAGAATCTCACTGTGCATTTCTGGCTGGCCTCAAACTCATTCTGTGGACCAGGCTGGCTTTGAACTCACAGAGATCTGCCTGCCTCTGCCTCCTGAGTCCTGGGATCAAAGGCATGTACTACTATGCCCAACCTAATTATATTTTTACATTTCTGTATTGTGTGTGTGTGTGTGTGTGTGTGTGTGTGTGTGTGTGTGTGTGTGATTCCTACCATAGCACATGAGAAGAGGTCAAAGGGCAACTTGCAGGTGAGTCAACTTTCTCCAGAATCAAACTTGGTACCCCTGAGCCGTCTACCCAGCCCTTATATCTAGATTTCAAATTTCCACTCTCTTCATTTCTGTGAGACTTTCCTCTCCCTCCTACGGTTGTTTTATTTTGAGATGAGGTCTCAAGTAAACTCAACTCCACCCTCCTCCTGCTGTTCTTGTTTCAGAAACCGTGTCTTGCTACAGCCTACAGTTCTACTTGGCTTTCTGTTGCTGTGATGAACACCATGACCAAAAGCAATTAGGGCAAAGATGGTTTCTTCTGCACACACATCCCAATCACACCCAACAGGAGGGAAGTTGGGGAAGCAACTCAATGGGACATGGACAGGAACCATGGAAGGATGCTGCTTCCTGGCTTGTCTCCATGGCTTATTCAGCTTGCTTTCTTACACATCCCAGGCCCACCTGCCCAGGGGTGGCACTGCCCACAGTGGGCTGGACCCACCCACATCAATCACTAGTCAAAAGAAGTCCCCACAGACATGCCCACTGACCAATCTGATGGATGTGTCTTAGTTATTTTTCTTTCTTTTTTAAAAAAAAAAAACTTTCTTTTTATTTATTCTTTGTGTCTTTCACATCATTCATCCCAATCCCATCCATCTCCAGCCCCTTCATATCTGCCCTCTGCCCTGCAACGCTCCCCCCCCCCATGAAAACAAAATAAAATTTAAGAGAAAAAAGAAAGGAAGGAAGAGAAAACCTTGTCATGGAAGCTTCAGTGTGACATAGTGAGTCACACTGCTTTGTCCATACATCTTTACATGCAGACGTTCATGGCAAAGAATCACTGGTTTGGTTTGAGGCCCTGGTCTCTGCTACACCATTGATGCTGGGCCCTCACTGAGACTCTTTCTGGACATCCTGTTGCTGCCCTATGTCATGGAGATCCTGTAGCCCTGGGTCCACAGGACCCCTGTGGTGATATTTTATCTGTGCACCCCAAAAAAGTTTATCTGAGGATCAGAGGGGAAAGCCAGCCACTATACTAAACATAGAGGTCAGGCAGTGGTAGCACATGCCTGTAAGTGGTAGCACTTGAGAGGCAGAGATTCATCTGGATCTCTGTGAGTTCAAGGCCACACTGGGAACAGAGCCAGGTGTGGTGGCACACGCCTTTCCTCTCAGTGCTAGTTAACCACAGAGGTCTGGAGGTCTGTACAGACAGACAGGAAGTGATAGAGCTGGGCAGAGAGAGGAAGTGATGTAACTGGGTGGAGAGAGGAAGTAAGATGGCAGGGCACAGTATGCAGGAAGTAGCTCTCTCTTGGCTGAGGAGTTCCTAGAGGTAAGACATGGCTGGCTTGCTCTCTGATCTCTCAGTTCTCACCCTAATATCTGGCTCCAGGTTTATTATTAATAACACTATTTAGTAATTCGCTTTACACTCCACCCTCACTCCCTGTACCCCAGCAGATCATAAATGGGGCAGATATTGGGGTGGGCCAACATATAACAGTAGTACCCTGGTTCTGGGCCTGGGTAGTTGCAGGGTTGGTCAGCCCACCAGCTCTCCCCTGTCTTCACCACCAGGGTGAGCTCTCCAACATTGCTCTGGCTAGTTCATCCCTTGCAGGGATGAGCAAGGGGCAGAGTCAGTTCTCCTGCTCTCACATCCTCAGGGTCGGTTCCTCCACACCTACACCTTCAGGACCAGCGCTACTGTGTTGCCCAGGAATGGCACAGGGGCCACTCTCTGAGTACTGCAGCCGGTGGGGATCAGGGACAGCCCTCCTACTGTTATTTCCTTAGTTATTTTTTCTATTGTTATAACAAAACACCATGACTAAGGCAACTGTGGTGTTTTAAATAGGAATGGTCCCCATAGGTTTATATAGTCAAATGTTTAGTCACCAGGACCTGGCACTATTTGAAAGGATTAGAAGGATTAGGAGGTGTGGCCCCATGGGAAGAAGTGTGTCACTGGGGTTGGGCTTTGAGGCTTCAAAAGCCCATGCCAAGGCCAGTGTCTCTCTTTCTCAGCTTGCAGATCAGGATGTAGCTCACAGTCACGGGGCCTGCATGTGTGCTGCCATGCTTCCCACATGAGGACAACAGACTAAACCTCTGAAACTGTAAGCCAGCCCCATTAAATACTTTCTCTTGCAAGAGTTGCCTTGGTCATGGTGTCTTTTCATCACAACAGGACAGCAATTTAGAAAGCATTTAATTTGAGGCTCAGGGCTCCAGAAGATTAGATTCCATGGTCATATGTCAGGAAGCATGGCAGTGGGTGGGTAGGTATGGTGCTGGAGCAGCAGCTGAGAGTTTGAATTTTTTTTTTCTTTCTTTGTTTTTTCGTTGAAAAGGGGTCTTTTTACATAGCCCTGGCTGACCTAGAATTTACTATGTAGAGCAGGCTAGCCTCTAACTCAGAGATCCGCCTGCCTCTGCCTCCTGAGTGCTGGGATTATAGGCGTGTACCACCACAGCCCCTGCTTGAGAGTTTACATCTTCATAGGAAAGTAGGAGGCAGAGAGAACCTACTGGGGATGGCAGTGTGCCATGGGCTTTTTGAGACCTCTAAGCCCACCCCCAGTGACACATCTCTAGCAAATACATTCTCACCCAAACCACCACAGGAGTGTAATGGGCAGCTGTTCCAGCTTTGACTTGGAAGTACTACCCCCATTGAGGCTGTGGTGACTGTCACGCCTACAAGGAGAGAGCTGGGACATCCGGATCTTGGGTCTTAAGGGCTCCTGTCTCAGCCCCACCTTGTAGGCATGACAGTTACCGCAGCCTCAATGGGGATAGTACTTCCAGGTCAAAGCTGGAACAGCTGCCCACTACACAGGAGGCTCAGCTGACATTTCTTCTTAGGGGACTCTACGACCCTGAGCCCACGAGTCTCCTGGAATTACAGATATGGGAGACCACACGTGCCCTGTTGTTTTCACTGCTGTAACGCTTTGTTCGTTTGCTCTTCACAGTTTCTGCCCCTCTGTGGGAATAAGACCTAGAAGAATGAGCAGCCCCTGCCTTCAGTGGGCTCCCGGTTCCTGAAGAAGCACCCAGAACCTCCCTCGACGGACTTCCAAGACAGAGCGGCCTGCGTGCATAAAGGCTCTAACCTAAGGATTACGTGAAACAACAATGACCAGAACTCTTGAAACTCTCACTTCCTTCATGACCTGCCCTCCAAGTGTCCCGTGTTTAATCTCCTCATCCCCACCCCTGAAGCCAGTCCTCAGATAATTGCTATTGTTCCATTTCACAGAGAATGAAAAGGAGGCCGGAAGAGAGGAAGCCACCTTGTCTCACAGAGCCTCTGTCTTCCTCAGCCCCTCCCTCTTCCTGCAAACTGCAGGCTAGCACTTTTAGGGTGGGAAGAAGTTGTGACTCCAGGGCTCACAGACAGATCAGGTCCCAATCTGCAAGGCTGTGCTGGGGATAGAGGCCTGGATGGTTCCCCTGCTGCCATCTCTGCTCTGCCCTCTGCCCTTGCTATAGTCTTTCTGTTTTTTTTTTTTTAAACCCGTAATCCTGTCCATAGAATGTTCCAGAAGCCACTGTCCATAGAATGTTCCAGAAGCCACTATCCATAGAATGTTCCAGAAGCCACTGTCCATAGAATGTATCTGTGTGGACTGTGACACTCCAACCTCACAGAAACTGTGCCCTTCCCTCCAAACACACCCCCTTTTGCTTCCCTTCTCCTCCCTCGGGTTACACAGTGAAATCACTTCAGCAGACTGCCTTCCTCAGCTCACATGTTCAAAGTGATGGGGTGTCACCTTTTCAAGGGAGAGGAATCGCTTTTATACGTCAAAAGCTGAGAAATATGTCACTGGAGCCTCTTCAGTGGGGTGGATGTGGTTTCCCAGGCCAGAACCACGTTGAAATGTGATTGCCAATGTAGCAGTATTGATAACAGTAAGGCCTTTAAAGGAATTTTAATCATGGCACTCTGCTTTTGTGAATAGATTAATATTTAGACCCGGCATGAGAAGCAGAGGCAGGGGGGGGGGTCATGTAAGTAGAAGTTTCTGTCCCACTAGCAACTCCCAAATAGCCAGGAGCTGCTTTCCAAATTACCACACAGAGGCTTAATTATGAATGCTTGGCCAGTAGCTCAGGCTTATTACTAACTAGTTCTTTCACTTAAATTAACCCATAATCCTTACCTATGTTTAGCCACATGGCTTGGTACTTCTTCTCAGTATGACATTCTATCTTGCTTCCTCTGCATTTGGTTGGAGACTCCAGACTCCACCCTTCTCCTTCCCATCATCCTTAGTTTAGTCACCCTGCCTATCTTTCCTGCCTGGCTACTGGCCAATCACCGTTTTATTAGACCCATTCTAGTGACAAGTCTTTACAGTGTACAAGAGGATTATTCCAGAGCAGAATCACAAATTCTACATGACTAGACCTTGTTTTATCCCTTACCACCCCCAAAAGCAGTAATTATAGTGAGCACTAGTTACAGTGTTCAGCTCCCATTCTCCCTTTCTGCCTTTCACTTTCTGGCTCTGATTTCTTTGTCTCATTTTTGCTTTTGGAGACAGAATCTTGTTGCACAGCTCACTCTGGCTTTGAACTCACATTTTGAACTCCATTGAGAATACAGGTGTGTGGTACCAGATGCGGCCAGAATGGTTCTTGGTGATGCGTCTCCTGACCCTGTGACTTTAGTGCCTCTTCTTGCTGAGGGGACAGGAAGGAAAATGAATGATCCAGCTGGGTCGTGCCTGACGGCTCTGGGCAGTCAGCTTGTTGGGGAATTTTGTGTTGGTCAGTGGCATTGCCTTGCAAAACTTCAACTGGGATCCAGTGGAGGCATCTTCAGAAGGTGTTGGAGAGGAACACAAGGAGACTAATCCTCCTCAAGTGCATCCTGGTTCCAGTCATCCTGGCACCTTCTCACCATCCTGCTTTGCGCTCTCAAAGCCTAATCGGGGAGCCAGTGAGATGACTCCGGAGATCAAAGCGCTTGCAACCAAGCCTGAGTACCCGAGTTCGATCCCCAGGACCCATGTAATAGAGAGGGAAGACTCTCACAAGTTATCCATTGTCTACTGATCTATGCACCCACAACATACACCACATACATATACTACACTCACATAATCAATAAATGTAAACAGTGGTTTTTTTGACAGGGTTTCTCTGTGTAGCCCTGGCTGTCCAGGACCAAGCTGGCCTCAAACTCACAGAGATTCATCTGCCTCTGCCTACTGAGTGCTGGGATTAAAGGTGTGTACCACCACTGCCTTGCAGAAACAGTCTTTTTTGTTTTTGTTTTTGTTTTTTGTTTTTTGAGACAAGGTTTCTCTGTGTAGCTTTGTGCCTTTCCTGGATCCCACTCTGTAGACCAGGCTGGCCTCGAACTCACAGAGATCTGCCTGCCTCTGCCTCCCGAATGCTGGGATTAAAGGCATGAGCCACCACTGCCCAGCCAGAAACAGTCTTTTAAAGCACCAGAAAAATTATATTTGAATGATGTTTCTTTAGGGGAAAAAAAAATCCCATCCTAAATAAATGTTTGGAAGTAAAAGCTAAGTTTTTTTTTCCCCACAGATTTTTACAGCCATTGGGCCTCTTTGCTTTTAAGCAGCCTGTGTTTTTACTAAGATCCTCTGGGAGCCTGTCTGCAAAAAAAAAGTATTATGTTCTTGAAGGTCTTCATAAGTTGTATTTCTTGGTCACATCAATATATCTTCAGCCCCAGAAGGTCTTTACCAGCATCTGCAAGGAGCCAGACATGTCATTCAGCCATGCAGGCCAGTGACTTCACAGGAACAGACCTGTTACCCTCTCTGGCCCATTGGCTGACACGCTGGGAGGCAGGGGGGGGGGGGGCGACAGGAAGCCTGGGGAGGCAGAACCCAGGACAAACACAAACCAACGGAACATCATCCAAGAACTTTTGAAACTCTCCTTTGACACTGCGACAAGAGTCCCTGGGTTAATGAGCCTGTGCAGCCAAACCCCAGTTCCATAGCGGAAGGAAACAGAGTCTGTACCCGCAGGCCTGCTCTGAGGAGGGGCAGTAATGATTCCAGCCAGACCTGGAGTGTTCAGAAAAGCTAGCTTCGGCAGCCTATGCTCAGACCACCCGGGAGAGGTGACCAGCACCTTCCTGAAAGATCTCAGGGCCACCTAAAGTAGCATGTTTGCCATGGATAAACACCCGGAGGGTGAAGAAAAATGTAATAGAAAATCTTCCAGCAGAGGAGATATGAAGAATAATATTTTCCACATGGCTTCACTAAAGATTCATTTAAAAACAAACAAATAAAAAACCCAAGCTCATTACTATTATGGAAATTTCAAGTTGACTATACTTTAAAAATATCTAGTAAATATTTTGTTAGGAAATTCTGAGTTTTAAAAATGGACTTTCCCGGGGTTGAGGATTTAGCTCAGTGGTAGAATGCTTGCCTGGCAAGCACAAGGCCCTGGGTTTGGTCCTCAGCTCCAGAAAAAAATAAAATAAATAAAATAAATAATAAATAAATAAAATTTTTTTAAAAAGGACTTTCCCAACACTTGGGAGGCAGAAGCAGGCAGATCTCTGTGAGAACGAGGATAGCCTGGTCTACAAAGTGAACTCCAGGACAGCCAGGGCTACACAGAGACTTTGTCTCATAAATAAATAAACAAACAAAAATAAAAAATGGAGGCAGGCAGATTTCTGAGTCTGAGGCTAGCCAGAGCTACCTATCAAGACAGCTCTTCGGTTCACAGCAGGTACCACACTTTCAGAGAACCTGAGTTAGAGCCCTCATACCCACACTGGGCGGCCCAACTCCTGCACCTTCAGCTCCTGGGAATCTGAAGCCTCTGGCATTAGAAGACATCTGTGTTCATATGCGCGCACACACACACACACACACACACACACACACACACATACACACTCATTTGTTTGTTTGGTTGAGAGATAGGGTCTCACCTAGCCTAGGCTGGCCTGAAATTTGCTGCATAATCAAGGATGACCTTGAATTCCTGATCTTTCTGGGAATACCTCCCAAGTGATCAAGGCGTTCTCTAGTGTCGGGTTCAAGTGTGCTGGAGATCAAACCCAGGACTTCCTGAAAGCTACATAAGCATCTAACCAAGCTACATCCCCAGCAACCCCCACCCCTGTTTTGTGTCAGATAGGGTCTTATTTTTCTAGTTCAGAAAAGCCTGAAACTCACTGTATATCCCAGGCTGGCTTCAAACTGATGGCCATCCTCCTGCTTCAGCTTCCCAAATGCTGAGGTTAAAAAGCTTCCATACCCAGCCACCCCTTCTTTGGGTTTCTTTGTTTTATCTCTTAGATAATGGCTGTGCATCTGAGCCTTCTCTCTCCTTTCCCAGGGAGACTTGTTTCAGATCCCCCCCAAAGCACAAGGACTGCAGAGTCCCTGCCCAGATGACAGAAGCCGAGCCTCACTGGCATAGCTGCAGTGCCCAAAAAATGTGTTCGATGGTTTGATTCTCAGAGCAGCTGCTGGGGCTCATTAAGATCCCTGGCAGCTGAGGAGCAGGGTTGGGGAGGGCCTGGGGACATGTCTGCCAAGATCAGGACAATCTCGACACTTGGCTACAGGCTTTCCAGAGTAGCATCTTTAGAAAGACCTGCCAACACCCTCCAGTGTAGAAGGGTTATGTTTTATAAGCCTCTTGGTGTTCTAACAGGTCTATTTGTTTACTTATCGCCAGGCTAGCCTTGAACTCACAACCTCCGCCGCCGCAGCCTCCGAACTGCACAGATTACAGGCTTGCACGACCTCTCCAGGCTTTTAAAGGCCTTTTGAAAGCTTCCCACTGCATTTGTCCTTTTCAGTCTCCCACGTGCTCCTCCTCTTCTTCCATCCTTCTGTCCCAGGAAGTGAAAGTGACAGCAGCCTTATGAATGATGATTTGGAGGAAGATATTTTAACAGAGGAGTTGGAATGTTTGCTGAAGGGGTCTGGAGATTTAAGCTAGGCACCCACAATTTCAAGGACACAGCAGTGGCCCCTCAAAGACCAAGTCAGCTCTTGGGCTTTTCTTATTTCTTAAACGAAAACTTTGTGAGTGTGTATCTGTGTTCGTGTTTGTATTAAGTCTCGTGTTGCAGCTCTGGCTGCTTCGGAACTCACTATATAGCACAGTATGGACTCAGACTCACTGCAATCCTTCCTCTGTCTCCCCGGCACTGGAATTTACAAATGGAAGCCACCCAGCCCCGCTTTAATCTTTAATTTGTTTGTTTGAGGCGGGGGTCTTATTATATATCTCCGGCTGTCCTAGAACTCACTATTTAGAGTAGGCTGGCCTCAAACTCACAGAAATTTACCTGCCTCTGCTTCCTGAATGCTGAGATTAAAGTTTTGAGCCACCAAGCCTGGCTTTAATCTTATTCTAAAGTATCGTACGTTCAGGCTGAGGGTATGTGGACCACAGTACCAACAAAACTGCAGGTCACAAACAGCTGCTGGTCCCTTCAGTGATTATTTGTCCACAGTGAAAGAAGTGCAGAAATTAAGATAACTCTTGGTAATTTCATGCATTTAGTGGCCTCCCTACTGAGAGCTGGGTTTAGGTCCTGGCTTGCAGCTCTGATCCTATACCCAACAGGAGCTTAATGGAGCATTTTTAGGTAGAGGCAGGAAAACAGTGAGATTCAGAGATCTCACTAGAGCCTGGACTATAGCCAGCCCTGGACCTTGGTGGGGGCAGCAGAGAAAAAGCCAGATAGAGAGTAACATGGGTATTGAACGCAGTGAACTGAATTCTAGACATCCCAATTCTCTGCTTTAGCGAAATGGTGGTTGCTATTTCAAAACTTGCCGCTCATTTGAAGTTTGGCCGGTTCATCTTACCCAGAGTAAATCCCTGCCTAACTTTCATGAGGCCCTCATCTACCTTCTGTGACGTCACCACCAACAATAGGCAGCAGGGAGATAAGCCCAGCTTATCTACACAAATAGAATTCAGATTACATTCAAACAAGCCTTTGGAAATAAATCAAACTGCTACTGTTAAACGAGGCCTGCTGATTCACTCCTGTGATCCCAGTGTTGTGTGTGGGGTCTGGGGTCTGCAGGAGTAGGGGCGGGTAAGATCCAAGCCAACGTGGACCACATAGGAAGATCATGTCTCAAAAACAACACAAGAGCTAAGGATTCAGTTCTTCCTCAGACACTTACTGAGCATGTGCGAGGGCATCGGTTTCCATTCCTGGTATGGGGTGGAGAGAGAGATACAGATAGCCAGCAGCTCACAAGAGCAAAAGAGAACCGACTCTTCCATTTCCTGAAGGGAGATAAGTGCTGGTTGTTTCCGTGTTTTAGATCAAATTTGTAGCCTAGGCTAGTCTTTTGGGGGGTCCAGGGTGCTAGGCCAGTCTTTTTGGGGGGTGCAGGCTGCTAGGCTAGTCTTTTGGGGAAGGCATAGAGAGAGACCAGAGTCTCTTTATACAGTGCTGGCTGTTCTGGAACTTGCTATGGAGACAAAGCTGTCCTTGAACACACAGATATCCGCCTGCCTCTGCCTCCGGAGTGCTGGGATTAAAGACTCCCAGTTCAGGCTGGCTTTAAACTCAAACTTGATATGCAACTGAGGAAGATCTTGAACTCCTGGACTCTTGGTCCTCCGGTCTCCACCTCTCAAGTGATAGGATTACAGATATGCACCCATCCGTCAGATTTTTTTTTGTGTGTGTATAACTAAAACTCCATATCTGGCTGGGTGTGATAATGTACAGCTTTAATCCCAGCACTCAAAAGGTGGAGGCAGGCAGATCTCTGTGGATTCCAGGGCAGCCACAGCCAAAAATTAAGACCCTGTCACAAACAAACAAACACCTCAACTCTAGGAAGAAAAATATTTTCTCTGGGACATTTAAAAAAATGAAATATGGCATCAACTTTAGCTTTTCACTATTGCATAATCATCGCTGTTATTACATGATTGATATTACTAACCGAATTGGTGCTATTAACCCTTGAGAGACTGTCTCAGGGAGATCATGAATTCAAGGACAGTTACATGGTTAGATGGTGTGTCATGAACCAAGTTGTCATTATTTGCACATTCTACCCCGGCAGGAACATGTAAATTCCTAGTCTGACAAGGGGCTATATTGCCTGGCCTCCAGTCAGAAAGCAGGGCTTGTAATTCTAGCTCTCCCAAGCTACATGACTATGGGCAGGTTACTTAACCTTCCTGGACTTCAGTCAGCTCCAATATTTAGGGGTTAGAGAGTGACCAGGGTTAGGGATGTTGTGAAGATGCAACCAGACCTCCAGCACAGGACACTGGAACAGTGCTGTCCACGGTCTGTTACAATCGAGGCCACAGGGTATCTAGAATTTCTGGTCGTATGCTTCTGGCCTAACATGCAGAGACTATGCTGATGTGTAAACGAAAACAGGGACATGACTGCAAGGGATGGCTGAGAAGAAGGGTTTGGTTGGAGATGTGAGGGAGAATTCCGCCGGAGGCATCTGGAAGAGTCCAGGCTGCACCAGCCCATGAGAGGAGAGAGAGCAAGACTGGAAGAGGGCGGGGCGGGGTGGGGGGCGCAGACCAAAAGAGGAGCTGTGGACCAAGAGGCCGGAGGGTGCATAGAGGAAAAGGGTATTATAGAGGAAAGAGAAGCTTGGGGGAAGGGAAGCTAAACCCAGGCCCTGGGCTGGAGAGGTTTGGGGGTGAGGGAGTGGGGGGTTGGTTAGAAGTGTTGGCAGGGGCCAACAGGTACTCAGTGAGCCTTGTCCCAGGTCTCTTTGGGTCCTGACAATGTCTTAAAGTGTGCGTGATGATGGAAGGGCTAACATCATAGGAGAATGCTATTAGTTTGAGCTCCTTCCAACTTCTCTCTCTCTCTCTCTCTCTCTCTCTCTCTCTCTCTCTCTCTCTCTCTCTTTTCCGAGACAGGATTTCTCTGTGTAGCTTTGCGCCTTTCCTGGATCTCACTTGATAGCCCAGGCTGGCCTCGAACTCACAGAGATCCGCCTGGCTCTGGCTCTGCCTCCCGAGTGCTGGGATTAAAGGCGGGTGCCACCACTGCCTGGCCCAACTTCTCTATTAGCATAGCGTTCACACTGTGGCCTTTTACATTTTTATTTTCTTACATTTATTTATTTGGGAGGGGGAAGTGCCACAACTCATGTGTAAAAGCCAGAGAGTAAGTTTGAGGTTCTGGCAATCAAACTCAGGTCCTCAGGTTTATCCACTGAGCCACCTTCCTGGTCCAGGAACTGTAGCTTTTTGAACAGTCTTCATGTGACTAGAAAGAGTTAAAAAGGTTTCCAAGGATCGTCTTTTACCGGCTAAGAAAAGCTAGAAGGTTCTGACTCATTTATCCCGACACAAAAGCCCAGCTAACAATCAGCCCACATTTCTTTTTGATAAACGGCATAAATTTTTATTTTAAGTGCATTAAACTCAAATTTAGACTGCATTTGCCAGGATCCTCTCAAAAGAAATCACGTGTAATGAGAACAGCCCAACGTTTATAATTCAAATTTTTAACGTGTAACCTTAGACTTCACAGCCCCCCCTACATTGCCCATCCCACTTTCTTCCATTTGTTTAAATTTTCATCTGTTTATTGCTTTTACTGGGGAGTGTCTGAGTGCAGGCGTTGAGGTGCCATGCACACATGTGGAGGGTCGCTTTTGGGAGAGATGAGGCTCCTTCCCTCTCAGGGTCACTTCACTTCTGCCCTGCTGAACATAGCCTAACAGGACAGACGTGCCTCTGCCCTGAGCTGAATCCCTAGCCCGCCATCCCCGTCAGCAGCTCTCTGGCTAACAGACAGGCACTAAGAAGGAAGGCAGAAATCAGGCTTTAGAGTTTAAGCCTGTGCGTCCATTCCCAGATTTGCTGCATCATGGGAGCTTGTTTAAATAATGGTTTTAAATGATTGTATAGGAAGTGAAAGGATAAACGGCCCTGGTTGGTTGGCGGAAGAGTCAGCAGCCATGGCTACCAGAGTTAGCGTGGGCTTTATTAGAAAGAAGAGGGTATGGGAGGGAGAAGCCGGGCCTGGAGGAGAGAAGAAAGTGGGGCAGAGCAGACAGCAGAGAGGAAACGGAAAAGGGAGGGTGGGAGTTGGGAGTCCGTGTGGCTTTTTTTGTTTTGTTTTGTTTTTCGAGACAGGGTCTCTCTGGGTAGCTTTGGAGCCTGTCCTGGACTAGCTCTGTAGCCCAGGCTGGCCTCAAACTCACGGAGAGCCTCCTGCCTCTGCCTCCCGAGTGCTGGGATTACAGGCGTGCGCCACCACCGCCGGGCTACCGTGTGCAGCTTTTTAAGGCAGAGATTGTGTGATCACACGGAACACCCTGATGACATAGGGCAACACCCTGAAGAGCAGAATACCAATAGAAAGTACATCTACATACATTATCTTCCTTTACAAGACATGGCTATTATATATAAAATAAAGATTGATTGATTGATTTATTATGTACACAGTGTTCTGCCTGTGTGTACACCTGCAGGCCAGAAGAGGGCACCAGATCTCATTTTAGATGGTTGTGAGCCACCATGTGGTTGCTGGGAATTGAACTCAGGACCTCAGGAAGAACAGCCAGTGCTCTTAACCTGTGAGCCATCTCTCCAGCTTGACAGAGCTATATTTTTAAGACATGTATCTCTACAAAACCCTGACCTTTCTGCCAGGATATGATGACTCCCCTCTGTAATACCAGCTCTGGGAAGACAGAAACAGCAGGTTCCACAACATCCAGGCCAGCCTGGTCTACATAGTGAGGTTCAGGCTAGCCACTGCTATAGAAGGAGATCCTTTTTCATGGGTGTGGGGGAGAAGCCAGGCGTGGTGACACACTCTGAAATCTCAGTACTTGGGGGGGGGCAGGGACAGGAGGGTCAGAAGGTCATTCTTAGCTGCTTGGCAAGTTCAAGGTCAGCTACTTGAGCTCTTGACTCAAAACAAAAACCACATGCCCCACCCCAGATCTAGGTTTGGATACTTTTGTTTGTTTGGGAGGGGCTTGGTAGTGTTATTTGTTTACTTGTGTGTGTATTTTCTGAGACAGGGTCTCACTGTATCTCCAGGGCTAGGCTTGAACTTGCTAATTCAGACTGTGCTTCGCTTTCACGAGTAGCTAGGACTACAAGCAGTACCACCACACCCACACTGCTTTGCTCTCACATGCTTGGCCAAAGCAAGTCCCAAATCCATCTCAGAGGCAAAGAGGGGCAACAGCATCCTGCTCTTAATGGGATCCCCGAAGGGCTTGGATAAAGAAAGCCTTCAACTGTAGCCACACTGCAATCTACCCAGCCCTTACACAATGCTCAGATTCAACTGTAACTTCTTGTAGGATGTCTAAAATGTGGCAAGGGGTGATGTGACAGCAATTGCAGGGTCTGTTCAGGTTTGTGCATGCTTTAAAAAAATATAGATCATAGGTAGGAGAGGTGGCTGAGTCATAAAGAACACTTGCTGCTCTTCCAGAGGACCCAAGTTCTATTCCCAGCATCCATGTTGTGCTGGAAAATTTTATGTCAACTTGACACAAGCTAAAGCCATCTGAGAGGAGGGAATCTCAAATTTTTTTTTAAAAATGCCTGCATAAGATTGACCTGTACAGTATTTTCTTAATTAGTGATTGATGGGGGAGGGTGTGAGGATTCTGTCCTTAATTACGTCAGTCACCAGCCTGCCACAGCGTCCCAGCCTAAAAAGCAGGTGTGCCCTGTGTGTGCTCTCTCTCCTTTTCCGCACACCCCCTCCTTCCGTACTCTCCCCTCGGGCAGCCAGCCACTAGGGGGCCCAACCCATTGGGGGTGGTGATATCCCTGGGCTGGTGGTCCTGGGTTCCAAAAGAAAGCAGGTTGAGAGGCTGGAGTGATGGCTCAGTGGTTAAGAGCTCTGACTGCTCTTCCAGAGGACTGGGGTTCAATTCCTAGCACCCACATAGCAGCTCACAACTGCCTGTAACTCCTGTCCCAGGGGATCTGGCACCCTCATACAGACATATATGTAGGCAAAACACCAATGCACATTAAAAAAGAAAGGAAGAAAGGAAGGGAGGGAGGGAGGGAGGGAGGGAGGAAGGAAGGAAGGAAGGAAGGAAGGAAGGAAGGAAGGAAGGAAGGAAAGGAAAGCAGGTTGAACAAGCCATGTGGAGCAAGCCAGTAAGCAGCACCCCTCCATGACCTTTATATCAGCTCCTACCTTCAGGTTCCTGCCTTGCTTGAGTTCCTGTCCTAACTTCCTTCAGTGATGAACAATGATAAGGAAGTGTAAGCCTTTCCTCCACAACTTGCTTTTCGATCATGGTGTTTCACTGCAGCAACAGAAACCCTAAGACACATGTCATGTGGCTCACAGCTGCCTAGACCTCAGCTCCAGGGCATCTGATGCCTCAGGCCTCCAGGTACCTGCATTCATATGCACAAACCCACATACAGACATGCACACAGACACATAGTTAAAAATGAAATACTTTTAAGTAAATATAGATCATGTATCCACTTTGAACAGTTTTATTTTTATTTTATTTTAAACACAGTCTCACTGTATGGCCCTGGTTGGCCTGGAACTCACAGAGATCTGCCTGCCTCTGCCTCCGTGATGCTAAAAAGCACAAGCCACCACACTAAGCAAGAATTGTTTCCTTAGAAGAGAAAATTCAGGGCAACAATGAAGTCTGAGTCAGACAAAGCCTTTCACTTTTCAGCACTTGCTGCTCCGCCAGAGGACCACAGTTCCGTTCCCAGTTCCTGCACCAAGGGGCTCACAAAATCTCTAACTCCAGCTCCAGGCTGTCCTATGCCCTCTCCTGGCCTCCACAGGCACTGCACTGACATGGACAAACTATGCACACCTAATCAAAAAATAAAAATAAAATCTTTTTTAAAAACCTTATACAGCCGGGCGGCGGTGGCCCACGCCTTTAATCCCAGCACTTGGGAGGTATCAAAAACTACAGAGAAACCCTGTCTCGGGAAAAAAAAAAAAAACACCTTATACAAAACATACACTTTTCTAAACCATCTAAATTCTCATCACTGGTTTTCTAAATGGCTTGGCAAATTGGATATTACATTTTCATGGAAACTGCCATACTTGTTTATAATTTGGGACAAAGATTACATCGTTTTCAAGAAAGGAACAGGTGCACGCTTACCTTGTTCTCTCCGGGAATGGCTCCAGATGGTAGTTATTCACCGCGGCAGCTTCTTAAGAAACATCTGTTCACAATATTTATATTTGACTTCATTATATTTTCCAAAAATTGTGTTTTAAATACAGTTTCCTTTAAATTAAAAAAACATTCATTTCTCCTATTCATGAGAGAGCCTCTGTTCATCTCATCTCACTTGGCACAAGCCTTCCTTATTATCTCACAAACAAAGCGAGATCGAAATTGTAACTTTGTGAAAGGAGGAGAGGATAAATCGTCCAGTCTTTTGTATGTGGGACGCCAACATTGTCATGCACAAATTAATTATTTCTTGATTAAGAGAATTCAATTGGCTTCAGTTTTCCCTTCTAATTGCTATACATAGGAGTTTTTGCAGATTGTTTTAAATATTCTCAGAGCAAGGGGAAAAAAAACCCACAGGTTATGCTGGAATATTCGTAGAGAATCGATCGCTTCCTCTAGTCATGTGAAGGGCTTTTTATGACAAAATGCATTCTTTTGAAACAAAGTACATAATGATTATAAATGCGGCAAAATTGCACACTGTGAAAAGCCAAAATTCAATGAAGGAGAAAAAGAAATGCTTTTCAATATGTAAACAATAAAATGCTAAAACCCTGTGTATACTTTGTCGAGAGCAGCTTTTCTAAGACTA
Source organism: Onychomys torridus (assembly GCF_903995425.1). Lineage (NCBI taxonomy): Eukaryota > Metazoa > Chordata > Mammalia > Rodentia > Cricetidae > Onychomys > Onychomys torridus. The sequence continues at coordinate 35,264,432 of NC_050452.1, forward strand.
TGTAAAATTTCTAACTTGTGAGAACGACAGGCATTTGCAGACAGAAAACACAGGACTTTGGTTTGGTCAACTCTTGGAATACATTCATCCCAATCTTAGACCTTCTGTTACCCATTTTCAGCACAGTTACAGTGCACAGAGGTCACATGGGAAAAATCATACAGTGTACCAATGACCAACCGTACAATATACCAGCCATCAGCTTGCTAAGAAAGAAACTAGGAAGAAACAGCAGTCACATGGCTTCAAAAAGAATAAAACACTTGGGATTGGGCCTAATCCAAGAGATGAAAGATCTCCTCCGGGACACGTTTAAGACACCAGTACATAGCTGTCCTCCTAGAACTCATGAGGCCCAGGCAGGGAACTCATGAGGCCTGCTAAGAGGATTCAGCTTGTAAAGCAGCCATTTAGGCCTGGTGAGCTGAGTTTGATCCCTGGAAAGCCATGTGTGGTGGTTGGTTTGAATGAGAAAGGCCCCCATATCTGAACATCCAGCTCCCAGTGGGTGGGTTGTTTTTAGGAAGGATTAGGAGGTGGGAACTTGTTGGAGAAAGTGTGTCGCTGGGGGTGGGCTTTGAGGTTTCAAAAGTCCACGCCACCAGCCCTGCAGGGTCTTGCTGCCTCGCTGCCTGCAACACGAAGGTCAGACATGAGCTCTCAGCTACTGCTTCAGCATCCTGCCTGCCATTCTCCCCGTCTTGAAGGTCATGGACAAATACTCTGAAGCTGTAAGCAAAGCCGCAATGAAATGCTTCTCTTCATTTAATTGCCTCGGTCACAGCAGTAGAAAAGTAACTAAGACTCCACGTAAAAAGCCAGATGCGGGCTGGAGAGATGGCTCAGTGGTAAAGAGCACTGACTGCTCTTCCAGATGTCTTGAGTTCAATTCCCAGCAACCACATGGTGGCTCACAGCCATCTGTAATGAGATCTGGTGCCCTCTCCCGGCCTGCAGGGATACATGCAAACAGAACACTGTATGCATAATAAATAAATAAATCTTAAAAAAAAAAAAAAGCCAGATGCAGAGCTTATGTTGAGACAGGAAGTGGAGACAAGAGTGTCATCCACAAGCTTACAGGCCAGTGCACCTAGAATATGCAGGATAGCAGAAGCAAGAGAGACCCTGCCTCAAAAAAGTGGATGGAGAGAACCAACTCCTGAAATCATGTGCACACACAAATAATGAATAAAACATATTTTTTAAAAGGAGTGTCACAAGTTTAAGGCCATCCTAATCCATCTAGGGAATTCCAACCAGCCAGGGCTACATGAGGAGACCCTGTCAAAAAAATAAAACAGGCCAGGTGTGGTAGGGTACTCCTAGACTTGGGAGGTAAAGGCAAGAAGGTCAGGAGTTTAAGATCATCTACTACCTAGTCAATTCTAATAGTTATACAAAATAACCCAAAACAAAACACTGAAAAGCTGAAGTGAAGATAGATGGGAAGCCTGCCAGTACTCAGAAATGGACGGAATTGGTATTATAAAAATGTCCACATCAATGAAACCAGTCTACAGATTCAACACAGTCCTCATGAAAATTTCAATGGCATTCTTCACAGGAAGAGAAAAAAAAATCCAAAAATTCATTGAAAGTACAAAAGATCCTGACCATTTGGAGCAATCTTTGGCTGCAAGAGTAACACTGAAGGCACAGTAATACCTGGCCTCAAACTACACTACAAAGCCATAGTGACAATAAATAAATAAATAAAATCAGATAGAACAATGAAATGGAAAAGAGGACTCAGAAATAAGCCCAGGTAGCTACAGCCTTCTGATTTTTGGCAAAGATGTCAAAGACAAACACTGAGTAAAAGACCTTTGTTGTGGAATGTTATTTTAATCAGGCAGAGATGTGTTACATTTAGGCTGCAGAATATTACTTTAACTGTGGAAAGGTGTGTTACTTTTGTTTATGCTGCCTTTGTTTAATTATGTAAAGGTGTGTTGCATCTGTTTCGCCTTGCCTGCCTAAGGCACCTGATTGGTCTAATAAAGAGCTGAATGTCCAATAGCTAAGCAGGAGAGAAATAGGCAGGCAGGGCTGGCAGGCAGAGAGAATAAATAGGAGGAGAAATCTGGGCTCCAGAGGAGGAACGAGAGAAGAAGAGGAGAACAAGGGAGATGCACAGGGCAGAAGTCAGGCAGCTGCCAGCCAGCAGACACAGAAGCAATGAGAGTAAGATATACGGGGCTGGAGAGATGGCTTAGCTGCTCTTCCAGAGGACCCAGATTCAATTCCTAGCACTCACATGAAAGCTCACAACTGTCTGTAACTCTAGTTCCAGGGAATCAAAACATCCACATACAGACATAAATGCAGGCAAAACACCAATGCACATAAATAAAAAGAGCTTTAAATGAAAAAGAAAGTAAGATATACAGAAAGAAAAATAAGAAGTCCCAAGGCAAAAAGTAGATAAAGAGAAACTTAATTTAAATTAAATTTAAATTAAAAATTCCAGAAATGAGCCTAAGCTAGGCCAAGCATTCATAACTAATAATAAGTCTCTGTGTCATGATTTGGGAGCCGATTGGTGGCCTAAAAGAAACAGGTTGGGCCGGGGCGGTGGTGGCGCTCGCCTTTAATCCCAGCACTCGGGAGGCAGAGGCAGGATCTCTGTGAGTTCGAGGCCAGCCTAGTCTCCAAAGCAAGTTCCAGGAAAGGCTCAAAGCTACACAGAGAAACCCTGTCTTGGAAAAAAAAAAAAAAAAAAAAAAAAAAAGAAACAGGTTGGTATAGATCTTTACAACAGATGGTCCTGAGAAAATTTCATTTGCACGTGGAGAAAAATTAAACTAGACCCATATCTCTCACTCTGCACAAAAATTTAAGTCAGCTGGGTCTGGTGCTTCATACCTTAGTTCAGGAAGCTGGAGTGAGAGGGTCAGGAATTTGAAGCCAGCCTGGGCTATTTTAGATCCAATCACAAAACGAAACAAAAAATCAAGATGGATCAATAAGTTTAAAGCCAGATCTGTTGAAAGTTCTAGAGGAAAACATAGGTAAGACATTTCAAAATACAGGCACAGGCAAGAAGTTTCTAAAAAGGACTCCAGGGGCACAGGGAATAATACCAAGAATTGACAAGTTCTTGGGTTCATATGAAATTGAAATGTTTCTATACTCGATCCCAGCACTTGAGGCAAGCCTAGTCCATACATAGTGACTTCTAGTCCAGCCAGGGCTACATAGTAAGACCTTGTCTCAACAAAACCAAAACCAAAACCAAAACCAAACAAAACAAAAAACGGTGATTGTGTCTTTTCTCCATTGGCTGGGGTCAGGCCTCACAGTTTTTCAAGATTGGCTAGTTTTAAAGAATCAGCGCAGGGCTGGAGAGATGGCTCAGTGGTTAAGAGCACTGGCCACTCTCCTAGAGGTCCTGAGTTCAATTCCCAGCACCCACACGGCTGTAACTCCAGCCCCATACCCTCACACAGATGTGCATGCAGCCAAAACATCAGTGCACATAAAATAAATAACCTTACCAAAAAAAAAAATCAGTGCAAAGGAAATGAAGGAAAGGGGGCATGGGTTGGCTGTTCTGGGCCATCAAATTCTGGAAATGTAGGAGCAGGTGGGGAATGGGGCTTTTCATAACTGAAAGGTTTACCTGGTTGGGGAGATGAAAAGATTTGCACAAGGGTTTTATAAGGTAGGGGAAATTTAAAAGATTTGGATTCCTTTGCATAAAAGTTTTACAAGGTGGGGCAGATTTCTGCACTGTTAGTCTTTAGTGGACTAGCTACCTTGATAGGAAAAAGAAAATTCCCATAGAAGTCAGCATGGATTTCATGAGCCCCTCTCTCAAAAGAAGAAGAAATTATATATATACATATATATTTCATATATTATATATATAAAATATATGAAGAATTGCAAAATGTAGACACCAGAAAAAGATCTTCTAATCCTTAAATGAACTAAAGGGATCATTCTTAGTTTAATTCCTCAGGACTACAGATCCCAGGAGGGACATCTAGGAGGTCCTCTGAGTTCTCCAGAGCTCTGTTTGTTTATTTAAGAAGTAAGACCAGGGCACTTGACCTCAGAGTAGTCATGTCTTCCTCTGCCAAATAGAAGTGCTCCCGGCCAAAGTGTGCATTTCCTCCCGGCCTCATGGGACTAGGGAGCTTGGTCGAGTCCAGAAGGAACCGAGTCTGCAGTATATAATACTGTGAAAGGCGTCTGGCCATGGCAAAAGAAGGCCGTTTGTATAGGTTGGCAGCTGGACGGCTTCAAAGCACAAGCATCTTAGGGATTAAAAAATGGCTACTAAGAAACGGCCTTATTTTGAAGAGGTCCACGTTAATTGGATATTGCTGTGCTCAGCTCTGACAAGAACTTTCCAGTTTAATTTTTGTTCCAGCAAGTTACATAAATCTAGATTTGTAGTGTGAAAATATTTCCTACAGAGTTTCAAACAGAAAACATATTTATTAACCATCAAGAGACTTCAACATTTGAAAAAAATTTCCCATGAAAACCAAGATGATTTCCAGAGCAAAGTCAACCTCTCCTCCCCATATTGATGTTCTTAATGTCGTTGTGATTCTGTTTGCTAAAACTGAGATGTGTATCTTGCTTCCATGTATCTCTAGGCTGGTCTGGAATTCACATTGTCTCTCAGGATGACCTTGAACTCCTACCTCTACTTCCAGAGTGCTGGTATACCTGAGAATCAAACCAAAGGCTACCTGCCCACCAGGTATGCACTCTACCCAATGAACTACACTGCCAGCCACTGTGTGTATTTTATATGACCCTCATTAGAAAATGAAGATAAAATTGGGGAGGAATCAGGGAAGAAGCCAGTTTGTTCACAACGCACTTACGAGGTTACAAGGAACGGAGAAATGGCACTTACCCTGACACTAAGAATTAAGGAAGAAGAGGGAGAAGGTCATGCAGAAAGGAAGACATGGCAGAGAGAAGGAACTGAGTAGAAACTGCTGTCCACTACTGTGCAGCTGCCCAACCAAGTTCTGCTAAGCACCTTCAAGAGCCCCATCCAGGATGGCTCTGGACCCAAAGTGCTACAAAGTGACTTTTAGAGCCTGCCCTTGAACTTAAGGACATCAAGGAAGACAGACTTTGATTTAAAGGGGGTGGGAGTAGTGTTGGGGAATCCAGGCTTGAGCAGTGGAGCACAGAGTTCAGGCAGGGACCAAGAGTGGAGGAGACTGGGGGCCTAAGGACCGCAGAGTGCGTGGCCAGCTCATCCCTCAAGCTACTGGAGTCAGGAGCTGAGTTCCTCTGGAGTTTACCAATCCACAGAAATAATTTCAGACTTTAAAAAAAAAAACAGTAAAAAACCTCCACTTTTTAAAAAAGTGTCATTAAAATCTAAATTAACGAGTGGTTAATTAAATGTCTGCAAAACACAGCATTG